>NC_030417.2:29912146-30007146 GCF_001660625.3 Ictalurus punctatus
TTACAATCTACAGCAAGGTCATAACAAAAGAACTTCCGACTTACCTATACATAATGACTTCAGTGTTGTCTACCAAATCCTCCAGTTTAGAAGCCACTGCAGTTAATTACATCTACCAAGTGGTTAATTTTCTATTTAAATAAGACACATGGCCCAAATCCAGTCAAGCCGAGAGACAGGAGAGTGTGTATCTGCTCTGTATACATGAATGTCAACGAACATGAAAGTAAATCTAAAAAGGAGTGTCTCGGCTGTGATAGAAGCCTCTTAAATCACACTGAGCCGAATATAAACCAAACTTCAAACCTGGCTTTGCAGTGAGAGGCCTATGAAAGGATGTCATTGTCCTTGTTTCAGCTTCCGCATGCTTTCTTCATTTCAGCATGTTCTCGATCAGTTGCATAAACTAGCAACAAGAAAGCAAAGAAGAAACCAATGATGAAGCAACGTATTTATCATAACAGCTAAGCTTCTCTTGCTCTCCCACTTCATTCCTTGCTTCATTCTTTCCCTCCCTACATTCCCCACTCATTTCTACATGAATTCATGAATGCCTGGGATTGAGGTTTATGCATTGGAAGCACTAGAAGTTTTACCTCTTAGAAACGAGTCTGTTTGTTTTAAAAGCACGGCGTGTGCTCGCAGTGGCCGAAATGCTGAATGGTGTCATTGAAATGGTGGCCAAAGAGAGCGACTGGGCTGTCTCATCTTGCTCACACTCAAGACGGAAGGCTCGTTTATTCTGACGATTAATTTTAATTGCATAGTTAATGCTGTTTACAAGATGGCTGAGTGGGGTAAAAAAATAAATAAATAAAAAATACAGCCTGGAGATGTAAACGAGCATGCTGAAAACCCTGAACTGAATCATTTGATGGATATTGACTAGCACAAATTGTCAACAAGCTGCAAAATCTTGCCATTAAAAAAGGCAAGAAGTAAAAAATTATAATAATAAATGAAATAAAACAGGGACAAAGTGGGGTTATAAGAGCATTAAAATGGGATACAATGTAAAAATGTAGTTTAATTAGGAAAGCCAATCCCCTTTTTCAACTCACTTCTCACATGCATTTATTCTCTCTTTTTTGCTTGTGTAGTTTTTTTTTTTTTTTTTTTTTTTTGAGTTGGTAGAAAAACACATAGGAATCAGTGTTGACTCTGACAGGGGAAAATAGCTCCCACGAGCTGCTGTCAGTTGCAGTTGCAGCTAAAATCCTTTCATGGACCTCACAAATGGCAACAGCACAAAAACTGGAAAGCAGCTGATCCGATCCTGGTCAACACAGGTTGAGAAATCCATGTATTAGACCTCATGTTTATAATACTCTACTGTTTTGCTGGAGCACAGTTACTTTTCTGTCCTAATTCATCTGCAGATTCAGAAATCATTTCTGTGTTGGTTTAGCTGACTTCTGAAATCAGGAATTTGAGGATCTGCTGCCCCTAGATGCCAGCTATGGTAAAAGCACCCTCGACCATTTTGAAGGACCTTTTGTCCCCCTGTGAAATGCTAAACCTAATCTAACCTTTGTATATATATATATATATATATATATATATATATATATATATATATATATATATATATATATATATATATATATAAAACATTAAAAGTTCTGTTTTTCCCCCACTTGCACACACACACACACACACACACACACACACACACACACACACACACACACATATAAATTATACACACACACACAGATGTTTTATGTGTTTCCTAGTCTAGACAGCATAACTATATCTTCCCTCTACACTTCGAAGGCAGACAAGTGTGGGTGGTTACAAGCTGCATGTGTCAGCACAACAATACAAAACTCTATAGCCACCAAGTGCTCCAAGTCCATGAGGACATAACAGTGTGGCTTATTCAGCATTTAGCAATAATAGACATATAATCTCAAAATGTCCCATTTTTAATAACTTTTTTTTTTCCCACCAAATATAGATGGACAGGTATAGAGGATTCAAACCTTGTCCCAATGTTAAATAAAGCTGATCGTTCATATGAGGTCTCAATTGATCAAATCATATTAAAAGTTGCTGGATGTAATTTGTTTAAATTGTTCAAAATTGGTAGCCATGTGGTATGCCAGATGGTATGCCTATGAGGAATCCTTGCACGCTGTATTGCATATCTTTCCAGGATCTCAGCCCTATCCATCTATAGTGGAGAAGATTTGGTTTCTGCTCCCAGTTTCAGAAGTGAAGTCAGCTCTCCTTTCTCCTGAGCCTAAAGCCCTCAAGCTGTCAGACTGTCCCTCTCCATTCACCCATACAGAGACACACACCTGGATCTACTTGTGACATGACTGATCCAGTGAGTGTTTCAGGTAACTTTCACACCCTGTCTTTGTAGTACGCGCACACACACACACACACACACACACACACACACACACACACACACACACACACACACACACACACAGAGAGAGAGAGAGAAAGAGAGAGAGAGAGAGAGAGAGAGAGAGAGAGAGAGAGAGAGAGAGAGTGAGAGAGAGATATTCCTTTTTAGTAGAGCTCTCTCTAGTGGCTCAAGAAATAAGAAGCACTATCTCCCCTTTCCTTGGCTACATCTTAAAGCAACACATTCCATTCCTCAAATTATTTAATGGTTATAAATTCAGGGTGACATGACATCTTGGGAAAATAAATAACCTGTACACGGCACATTGATTTTACACATAAAAACAAATTGTAAGCTAATAAACATCTACAGATATTTTCACAATCAACAGTTTGCTGACAATCAAAAGGGTCATGAACCCGACAAGCTTACTGGGCTTCAAAAACGTCAGGCATTTTACATGCTGAAAACTCGATGGAGGCTGGTGCTACAGCAATGACCCCTGCACTTATCATTCACATGCCCACTTTGCTCTCATGGCTCAGGGATCGCATGTCAGCGGAGAGCGCATTACTAGAGTTCTGCTGAGATCTGAACCTGCAATTAAGCTTTATTAGAAGCTAATCTAAGTAAACGTAGCTAGAACATGAGCTAGGATTCTGACATGCAAAGCTGGCAGACTGAGTGTCTTCAGAGCTAGGAACACCGCGTCCCCAACTCTGAAAACACTCGGTCTGCCAGCGTTGCATGTCAGAATCCTAGCTCATGTCAGAAACCTAACTCACTGTGGTAGTTATATAAATAAACAGCATGAAGGGTGAGATTTATTTTACTGAGGTGGGAATGGTTATTTTATTGTTTGTTTTTGTACAATCATTTTGCTCATTTTTATGAAGAGCACCAATAATTCTGAAACCGACTCTATGGGCATACAGAAATATATTTCTTATAAAATTGCTGATGTTTAGTAGTTTAATATTTAAGATTTTCTATCAAATTGTATTCAAATGACCAATTCTCATACAATTTCTGATAAGTACAGTATCTATTTATATACATTATCTATCTATCTATCTATCTATCTATCTATCTATCTATCTATCTATCTATCTATCTATCAACCAGTTTATATTACAATTTTTACAATCTATTACCATCTATGACCAGTTTTTCTTTAATCATTTGAACAAATACAACTTTATGGAATGCACAACAAATAATTTATGTCTGACTTTGTTTTTCTTTTGCGTCCCATTATATTGCAGCCAAGTACTGACAGAATCACACACACACACACACACACACACACACACAAATAGAGCAACACGGTATGTGACACTGACCTGATACAACAACAGAATTTAATCTCGAAACCCAACAGTAAGATTAAAAGCAAAAACATCTGCTGCAAAAACAGGGTGTGACACTATAGACAAAACGTATGAGGGTGTGAATAAATGAACAATGTGTGCAGAACAAAAAAACAGTCAGCTCAGCCATTCCTCAGCTTAGGTTCTTCAGGAGAGATTAAAGTCAGCGTGACTGGCATGACACTCCACTTAGGAGGAGAGTGAAATGTTGGCATGATGACGGTTGCCTGCTGTATATCCATCTATGCTAGCAGAACACTTTCACTCACACTTGCCACCCTCAGAGCACTGAGGACTGTCCTTATAGTCATGTAGGTTATCATTTTGTTAAGAAAATGTTTAGCAGTAAGGGAAATGAGCTGTAACACTCCTGACCAAGCTTTAGGTCATGTTTATTAGCTGGATCAGGTTTACTCTATAGCTCTTTTAAAGGAAGACTGGTGTCTATAGTGGTGTCAAAATTGCATTTTGTCTTCTTTAGTCAAAGACTAACATATAGCTAAAGCTAGCTGGTTTCACGCTTTACAGTAGCCATATCTTCTACTACTTCAGGCTATATTCCCAACCATCAATCTACTATACAACATCTTGTGTCATCGTGATATGGGAACTCCAC
The DNA here is from genome assembly GCF_001660625.3 of Ictalurus punctatus. Lineage (NCBI taxonomy): Eukaryota > Metazoa > Chordata > Actinopteri > Siluriformes > Ictaluridae > Ictalurus > Ictalurus punctatus. The sequence goes on from NC_030417.2 coordinate 29,916,495, forward strand.
ACTAGGAACTCTGCTTTGTGACCTGCAATTGCTTTTTGACCATTGACCTCTGCCTTCAAGGATACTGATGCTCTTTTAACAGAAAGTGCACATGGATGTCTCAATGTCCAGGTGGCCAGTCACAGCCTTCGGGGTAGGTGTGTCCAAAGTCAATGTGATATATATACATATATATATATATATATATATATATATATATATATATATATATATATATATATATATATATATATATATATATATCACATTTTTACACCTGCCTCTATTCTTTTCACTTCCACTTCCTTTGGACTGTTCACATCCCAGCTTGGCACAAGACCAGAATTCAACACCACTAATTTCCCTAAAAACACATCTTGGCTTAAAGGACTTCCTACAAGCAATGTATAATAAACTTTTGATTTCCATGTGGCCGCTGAACTGTATGATTTTCTAAACATGGCTAGTTAAAATGAGGTAAAAAAAAAAAACAAACAAAAAAAAAAACAGTAAGAGACAGAGTGAGAGGGAAAGTGCGATAGTATCTATTATTTCATATGCTCCATCATACTCAATCGTGCTAATCAAAACATGTCACTGGGAATTCACAACACAGTAAGATTTATTTTGCACTAAATATTCTTTTTTTCTTTTTTTTTTTCTTTTTTTGTAAATCACCTCTAAACAGTTTTACCCTCTTAGATAAAGGGTACTAAACTGTATCATTCCTTGTCACTGAGCTGAGGTGGTTCCCTTAAGCGTACACCTTTTGTAGCTTTTGTATGTATCCTTTACTTAGAAAGATGCATGTTGTGTACATCTGTACGTTACAGTACACGTTGGAAGCATTACTCTAAAGGGTGATCACTCCAAATTATGGACCTTAAAGGTACACTATTTCTACATGAATGATACATAATTAAGGGAACAAAAGTTACTGAGAAGAAAAGGTATAGCATAGGTTTAGGTACAATACCCCATTTTTCTGAGAGTGTAGGCTAAAGAAAATGAAATACCCAAATATAAAATGGAATCCTGTTTTGTAAAATGACAAAATGTTTGATTATATGTTTGCATTCCAAATTTCTCAGATAAAGTTGCCACTATTAAAGAGCTCAGAACTCAAATCGAGGGCAGTTTGAATACACTGGCTGATGCAACATCAAAACATGCCAGCCAATAAAGTCACCAAAACACATCACCTCCACCTCCAAAGCTTTGTTTGAGCAGGGCCAAAGAAAACAAAGACGCTTTGTGTTCCAGTGTTTAACCTGTATATGCTGCTTGTTTGAATGAGTTTGTGCATGCGTGATGCATGTTAAAGAAAGGTGACATGGAGGAAACAAGGGTGGGTGGATTGATGCATGTGCACACGCATGTGAATTTCTATGCTAGTTCAAAATGAGTTCAGATTCCTCAAGTTGCTATTGGCCCATCAGACTTAGCATCGTCTGAGTGGGAACACGCGAGGCAAGTCATTAGCCAATCACGTTGCTTATCACATTTGCGTTGACGTCTGTTGCAAAAGTGGAGATATGGCACCCCACCCCATCCCCACCCCCAACAAACGTACACAGATACATAGGTTTGTTTTCCGCAGTGGTGGCCAACACCCAAACCATCCTAATACTGCCACCCCACGTCTGAGTCGCGCAACATATCTTCATCCCAACTCATTTTCTCTCTCTTCCTCTCTCTCTCCCTCCCATCTCTTTCTCATTTCCCTCCTCCAAGCAAATTCAATCCAATTCACACAAAAAAAAGCATGCAGGAAAGATAGCATCATTAGGACGCCTTAGACCCCCCCCCCCCACACACACACACACACACACACACAACCAAACACACTCCCTTCCATAGAGGGCAAACAAAGTTCAGAGTTCATTTGTTGTTCACCACCCTCAGCAAAATGACTGATCCACTGTGTTTAACCCCCAACCCAAGGTGTCTCATTACAGCCTATACACGAAGAAACACAGAAGGGGTCGAGGAGGAAAAATCTCTCAAGTCAGAAATGAACAGACAAACCTTATATGAATATGAATCTGACAACAAAACACTATAATGACTCCATCATGGGATCAGTTCTATTCTTCTACACCCAATCCAACAATCCTATACAATGCTAAGCACTCAAACATTCTCAAAATGTTGCACAAAGGTTGCAAGGTTAACAATCTCCCCTTTTTTCAAAATGTATGAGCCAGGGGGCATGGCAGAGCGTTACATAGAGGTTACGATGGTAAAGACAAGGTAGTGTGTTTGCACGTATGAATGTGAGTGTCGTTGACCTGGCTTTGATAGCCAAATGGTGACCCGGCCGGTTCAAGTTCAGTTCATCAGTTCGTGTCATGTTCATTGTAAAAAAAACAAGGGAAGCTAAGACATCATGCTCAATCAACAGAGCTGCAAAACTGACACTTGTAGCATCACATGCAATCATCCACACTGCAAAATCATAGTACTGACTAAACCAATTTCCAGATTTTATATAAATATTAATTAATAAGACTGAGTATTATTTGCATGTCTTTATTTATTTCTGTAAACAAATGTACATAATATGAAATGCAATAGCATAACATGCAAAATTGTACATAATACAAAAAATTACTATTGCTACTACACATCTATTATTTAAGCACATTAAAGAAAAATGTTTTCACAGCAACAATTGTCTTAAAATCGTTAGCTCTCATCACGTTGTTCAAATAAACAGTTTTTCAATAAAATTACTCAACTCCGGTATTACAGGAAAAAACGCAGAACTAATCACCCAAAGAATTAAATTATGTGTCGCACCATTGACAGTGTGGTGTAAGATCGACACACTTATGAAAAGATGAAAAATTGGTGATAGAGGGTAAACACAGTTCATGGGTTCACCAAATCTCGTCCTGCACATCACTAGTCTGGTACACCAATACTTGATTATATATACAGATATATTTCTTGATTAATGACAGCTAGAGCATCGGTGTATAGGTACACCACACCTTATATGCAGCATGTCTGTGCTGTCAATCCAAAGAAACGGCGGCCATTTTATCAGTCATACTAATGGCGCCGTAGCATCGGCTCCACCCGGCCGAGTGACACCAGATTTGTAACAGGCGACGGGAACAGATGGACCCGCCATTGTGGCTCAGAGGCGAGGCCTGTAGTGCACGGTGCCGTATGCTAATGTGAACTCCAGTTCACCTGCACCCCGCCATCTCTGACCTGACCATCACACTCACGCTGGGATTTAGACTACATGCTTCAGTATACAAGCACACACATGCCACTTAACACGCTGCAGGTGTGTGTTCATATATGAAATCACTTATGTAAGCTTACTATAAGGGATTACACACATAGATCCCTGGTGCATATCAGAAAAATGTACCCGTGTATATTCTTACGTGAAGAATAGCCATGGATGTGGAAACTCTTGCCCTCACACAGACGCACTTCCTCGGAAACAAATGGAGGTTAAAATTGGAGGCAGTGTAGTGGGATGACAAAAAGAGCACTGGAGAAACGAGATGGGTTCAAAAAGGCGGGGTGGCAAATAAATAAATGGGGGTACCTTTGCACACTCCCTCACACACATCACACATGTCAAAGGTAAACTACAGACATGCCAAGCGCACAATGGGTTTGAAGAGGACAACCAATGTGGTTCGTTAGCCACTGGTGGACATGAAAGAGAGATCGCTGTGCTGATATGTTAACGGTGACCGCCTGTAGAATTCTGGGTTTTATGTTTTGGACTGTACATCAGTCTGGCTGCGTGTGCAGGTTATTAAGCCAAGGTGTATTGTTTCCCCCAAGTGGTGACATTGGTGGACTGCTACTTAGAAACACAGCAAGTGTGAATAAGGAGAGACTAAAACTTTCAAAGAAATGAGGTTTATAATCCATACTCATATCTAATCACAATTCAAAGACAGATTCTGCCCATATACAGTTGCAGATATTTCCACTATTGTATCCTATTCACACCAATACACATTAGTTATGCTCATTATACAGTAGGTCTGAACAATTTCAAAGCATTTGAACTTGAACTGTGATGTCAAAATGTACACAATGATATTGTGATGTCAAAATGTACACAATGATATTGTGTACACAGTGATTTGCTAGCAAGACTGTAGTTGTTAATGGTTTGTGAGCATGATGTATGTGTTAGGGTGTGCAAGCAAAGCTGCGGCAGAGTGGAAAGTGTAGCAGGAAGTGAAAGTTTTAAAGAGAATGCTCCAAAGTAGCCACTGTATATCTCTCTACCATCCCGAAAATCGCAATGAGGCATGCCATGGTTGCTTTTGTCAAGCCTTCATAATTGAAGTTTGCAAAATAATTGACAAAGGTAGAGGCTAATAACCACAGCAGGCTTTTCCTTTTTATTAACTCACATTTCAAAAGATCTAATAAATTATCCATCCATACATCCATCTTCTATACGGCTTATCGTGGAGCCTATCCCATGGAGCATGGGGCACAAGGCGGGGTACACCCTGGACGGGGTACCAATCCATCGCAGGGCACAATCACATACACACAGCCATTTATACAGTACTAACACTTTGGACTGGGGGAGGAAACCGGAGTACCCGGAGAAAACTCTCACAGCACAGGGAGAACATGCAAACTCCGCACACACAGGGCAGTGGCGGGACTCGAACCCCTGGAGGTGTGAGGAGAACGTGCTAACCTCTAAACCACCGTACACCCATCAAACAATTTATAAGCTACATAAATTATTTAAGTATTATATGCATAAAGTAGAAGTAAAAGATAGATCAATATGTCTTACATCTGCTCAAATCTTCTTATATGCAGTTATTCACAGAGAGCAAAGAGCAAAGAGCAAATACTTATCTATGATTGTGGGTAAGTAGGTAAATGGTAAGGAGAACCTCAAAAGGTCAAATCAGTGCTACTAATACTGTGTGAAAACTCACAAGCTGATCAAATATGAAATAATATTAAAGAAATATGAAATGATACTAGTTGCACAGAGAGATAAGCACAGTATCATTATTTTAGTCCTTAATACGCATAACCCCCCCCCCCCCCCCCCCCCCCGGTCTATCTACTGGTTGTTGTTTTTTTTAAACGTATTAATCACTCTAAACTGATGATCAGAAAAATTACATTGCATTTTGACAAGAGTGAAGCCAGATACAATCCAAGCCTGTAAGTTAAGCAGTTCAGGGTTAATCATCTTTCTCAAGAGTCCAAGAGCAAAAACAATTTTCTGTTTTTTTGATCACTAGTTTAGCACTTTACTACTACAGCCTGGCCCAAAAATCTACACATCAATCAACAGTGTCATCTTTAATCATTTAGTTTAGTCAGTTTAGTGGTCAACACTTTTGATACAACGTTTGTTGTATCACTGCTCAATTAGTCCTTTTGAATAAAACCAATAAGCCTGCCAGCTAGGGAAAAAGAATAAAAGTGGGGGGTGTAAGTTTTCCATATGGTGGAAATGTCAGGGAATTCGTGCAAGCCACAGAATAATATACAAAAGCCTCTACAAGTATAATGAGGAACGAGTAAAAATATATTTCACATGTTGAACACTTAAACAGAATATACAGGGACTTGAATGTAATACCCGCAAGTACAGAGAAATATCAAATGAACTGGTAGGTGCAGTTTGAGATTGCAAAACAAACATTATGTGACATTATACTTCAATTCTTTATTGTATTGTGTGCATTTTTTATTAAATCTAAATGTAAAATATTGAAAATTAACACAAAGCTCACAGACAAAGAAGAATCGTGTTTATTGCATTTAATAGTATACACTGTGTGTATAAATATGATCAGATATCAGGACTGGAGCTCTCAGGTCTTGATTTGTCTGCTTATAGTTGCACATGATTTTGCGGTTTATTATTTTCTAAATTTACAATACTTAGGCAAAATATCAGTAGACAGTACCAAATCATTTTCTGTAAATTTAATTATTATTATTATTATTATTATTATTATTATTATTATTATTATTATTATTGTTGTTGTTGTTGTTGTTGTTATTGTTATTAATTTTTTACCTTTACTCACAAATATTTGAATTTTTATATTCGATATATATGATTTCATAGATTTTATAATTTATCAAACAAAATGTAATATTTACATTGAATAATATTTACATTTTATATACACAAATGATTTTTTATTATTAGTGATCATCATTCATAATCATTCATAATAAAAACAACTATTTGTTTGCAATATTTGTAAGTAATGTCAAAACCATGTTCATAAAATCTAAATATTATGATAAATAAATTTTAAAATAAGTAAATTATTTTGATTTTTTTTAATTGCTAATGGCACAATGGAGAAGGGTTTTCTAAAAAGAAGAAAAAGAAAAAAGAAGAACTGAATTATATCGAACTATATTAATTTATATCTGAAAATACCCCTGATGTAAAAAAAAAAAAAAAAAAAAAAAAGAATCACGGTGTGCTAAATCGAGCTGAGAATCCTGATGTAATTACTGTTTGTTTTGATTCAATTATTTTTGTCAATATTTTTATATCCAACTTATTTTCATTATGTGGGCACCATGCACTGATAGTTTACAAAATTATGCTAACAAGTCTCTGTATTTTAATAAGGGCGTATGCTGAATAGCTTTCAAATGTAATTTTTGCACTCTTAACAAAATCGAGCAAGAGCGCACTGCAAGACTAGCCCTGCTGCTGAACTCTTGACCGGGGTCGTGGCCTGACCTGTCTAACCCCTGGCTGGTGTGACCTGTCTGCATGGCTGACCTTGTTGCCATGACACCATAAGTACAAAGGTCACACACAGAGGAGTGGAGAGTGAGAGACACTTTTGGCTAGGGGAATTCCTACGGCTCTCGCTCTTTTCCCTCTCTTGTCTGAGCTCTACATCACCGACAAGTCTGCTTTTTGTGTGGGTATAGAATGGAAAAGGAACAGGCTCCAAATTAAATGATAAAATATTAGATTTGTAGCAATGACATCGTTCTATTCCAATAATGTCTTTGATTATAGATAAACAAACTTAATCACAGAAGGTCACACCATAACGGGTAAAAACTGAGTATTCTTCAAGTCTGCAAACAATAAACTAAAGAAAAGATTTTTCTAAAACAAAAGATGGTTTTAAAAAGACTGCTAATCTGCTAAAAAAAAATATATATTATCAGCAGCAAAATAATAGCATGAATAAAAGTAGAAATAAAACCAATAATATAAAACAAAATATGCCAGTGTATTCAATTTTATTTAATTCCACATTACATGACCAATAATTTTTGCACTTTTAACCACTCTACCTGCCAATAATAAGTCATCTAACAAGAAAAAAAGAGAAGAAAAATAATATTAAAGGGGTGAGAAATAGAAGGTAAGAGAGGAAAATTTTAAAAAGAGGGGGCGAGAAAAAGAAAGAAACATGTGTGCTGCTTCACTCATTGTCCAGGGTTTGAGTTAATAGACTTTAGAGTGCTGCCTTTGAGGTGATGAGGGATTATAGGGCAATCTGGGGCCAAAACCACCCTGGTCTCTGTGTGTGTGTGTGTGTGTGTGTGTGTGTGTGTGTGTGTGTGTGTGTGTGTGTGTGTGTGTGTGTGTGTGTGTGTGTGTGTGTGTGCGGGTGTCCTTGATACCGCTAGTGCAATGCAATGAACAGAGATACAATGCATAGAACCTCAGAGACATAGATACACAAATACATATTTTCCATCTCTCTCTCTTTCTCTCTCTCTCTCTCTCTCACGCACACACACACACACACACACACAGAGGTCTGTCAGAGGTGCATTACTGCGTTCTCTTAACACTGGCTGTTATGACTAGAAAACTGACACGCTAGGAGTTTCAGTTCACACTCACTCAACAAAGGTAGGTTTGACTTATGAACATGAGCAATTTAAGTCTAAATTTAAGAGGATATTGGCTCAAGTGTCGTAAGCTTTCATAACCCCAAATTCCCATAATTTAAACCTAGTTTCAGTTTTCATTGCTGTGACCTGCTGGACTAAACTTGTTTTTTAGGCCATGACCAAAACTGTGAAGCAACCTTTGTTCAACTGCACCTTCATACAATTACAAAATATATATAGTTACAATTACCCCTGCCCAATCATGTGGCAGCAGCACAATGCATACAAATATGCAGAATTATGCAGATCCAGGACAAGAGCTTCAGTTGAAGTTCACATCAAACATCAGAATGGAGAAAAAAATGTGATCTCTATGACACTGACCATGTTGTGCATTCTGAGATGCTTTTCTTTTCACCACAGTTGAAACGAGTGGTTATTTGAGTTACTGTAGTTTTCTTATCAGTTCAAATCAGTCTGGCAAGTCTCCTCTGACCTTTCTCACAAACAACTGTGACAGAATTGCTGATAACTAGATGTTTTTTTGTTTCATGCACCATTCATAAACTGTAGAGACTGCTGAGTGTGAAAATCATGGCGATATACTGTATATATAACTACATTTTAACATTTAAACTAAATCTCCATGAACAAACAAAAAAAGTGTATATATATATATATATATATATATATATATATATATATATATATATATATATATAGCTATAATATATTACATTATAATATGAATTTATACTTTACATTTCTTCCATCTGAATGTCTAACAGTGAGTTGACACCTGAATGCATTCCACATTATCATTGCCTTTTTATCCTTGTTAAAGTTTACCCATATTAACAGGTGTTACTATAATAATACTGCTTATTTCCTCAAGTTATAGCTGTTGAGAGCTCAGCTTCTTGATGACCAGTTTATCCTCTCGCACAAAGACGGACGACCCAAACACAGCACATAAGGTACAAGTGTATATATTGGCAGGCTAGCTTACTTGGGAGGTGCATTCAATCTGGACATGACACACTGATGTGCTGGTCAGTACAGACAAAAATCCACTCAGGCAGACCATTAGGACAACCTGCACTGTTTCTTCCAGATAAAAAGACGGGCAGGAGACAAACCAGACAGCTGTACCTCAGCACAAAGCCCTGATCAGTTCCTAGTGGCGTACTCACCCAACACCCACATTCAGCTTTTATTTATTTGCCTTTGGCTGGACACTGTCCAGCATGCACATTTGTAATTGGAGTTGCTAGCTCGCGCAAGAGGGCCATTAGTTGGAGTGCACAGAGTGTGTGTGTGGGGGGAGATGTAAGGTCTGTTAAAATATGTTGTGTTACGACACTTACGAGCTCCCGTGGGTGACCGGGGTGCTGTTTTTTATTGTCGAATCTATTAATCAGTAAATCTACCCTTATAAAGTCTTATTTGTGCTTCATGTTTGATAAATGTGCGGTTCGGTCATTTTCCAGACATTGTAGCCTACTGTTGGAAAGACATACAAGACATTGCAGAGCGGCACAAACAACATGCTCCATTAAGAAAGTATGAAAATCATTCATTTGTGCGTTTACTGACTGCTTATTATATTAATATCACAATGCATCTTGGATTTTTTTCTTAGCACAGCTGCTCCCAGATTAATTCTTCACATGTGTGTGTGTGTGTGTGTGTGTGTGTGTGTGTGTGTGTGTGTGTGTGTGTGTGTGTGTGTGTGAGAGAGAGAGAGAGCAAGAGAGAGAGAGAGAGAGAGAGAGAGAGAGAGAGAGGGAGTAAGACAGAAAACCACATACATAATATAAAAGAGGCAAAATATTACTTTAGTTACAAAAAAGAAGCCATTTAGCATTTTTTAAAAATATTTTTTTAATAGTCCTGACTGCAAAGTTTATATCAATGGGTTTATTTAAATATATTGTCATTTCTATAGTAACAACTTACACAGAGACTTGTATAGCAGACTCTCCACACAAAAGAAAGGGTATAACTGACATGTTGAAGTTTTCTGTGAGGAGATGTTTATTTATTTGTCTGTTCATTCCTTTTCACAAGGAGTCTCCGAATTTCAGTGCTTTGTAACAGTCAGAGATAAAGCTATAGCAAGGTTTGCAGACATAGAAAGGTCTTCAGGATTTGGACTTTGCTGTTTCTTGGATAACAAGCTGCAGGTTTTTTTTTTATTATTATTAACTTTGAGGGAGAAAAGCAGAGGCTGGTGAAGGATGGAACATAAATGATAAAAGTAAATAACTTGTTTCTTGCACATTCCATAACATTAAACATAACTATAAATGTAATCGTTGGCAAATTGCAGTGTTAACAATGGAATAAAACACTTTGGGATGTGTTGTTTTTGGAAATAAATAAGTTCAGGGTGGTAACAGCCCAACCCTTTTCATCATACCACCCAGTCATTGATTATTTTCCAATGACAGCACACCTCTTATCAAAACTGATTCACAAGTGACACAGAGCATCCATCAGTTAAAGGAGACAACAGTGATAAATGCTGCCGAATCGACTTTTGGCCAACTGACAGGAAAACAAACCCTAAATATTTTGCAGGGAGAATAAAATGCAACTCACAACAAAGTTAGAAGAAAGATGTGTTACACATTACTCAGAAAGCAGTACAAATAAAAATTCATATGTAAAAATTTACACTAATAACTATATTAGAGTAATTTGAGTAGACTTAAATTACGCCTGAGCTCAACACACACACACACACACACACACACACACACACACACACACACACACACACACACACACACACACACACACACACACACACAAATTGAGGGTTGATATTCAAGTGCTCAAGAACTGAGTCAGGTGTTTCTTAAGGATGTTTCTCTGCTTAAGACTTAAAGAGATAAATTCTGCAATGAATCCATGACTCCTGATAAAATGCCATGATGTTTATGGGAAGTATGTGGGATATCAGAATGTCATGGAAAATTTTGGCAATTCTGAAAGATCCCCCAACTCAGCAACTGAGCTAGATTTCTACGTGTTGTGCACCATAAAATCTGTACAGAGGAGAGGGGATCCTTCATATACAGTAGAATATACAGATTTCAAACACAGGAGTTTGGCATTGACATGTTGTTGGAAATTTTCTCCTGAAAGAAAGAAGGAAAGAAAATTTGAGAGGAAAATTCACTAATGTTTCTCTGCATAGAAAAGTGTTCGAACAGCTGTGTGCTTCATTAGATTACTTTGGTTTCAGGATTCAAGAATTTGTCATATGCACAGTAAAACAAGTTAAAAGACATTGAGCATAGGATTATATAAACATGGTTTAAAAGTTAAAGTGCTTGGACCAGTGGGAACAAGATGTATGTGCAAAAATGTAACAGTCAAATAAATGTGCAAATGTGCATCTTGATATTTAATATTACAAAGCACTAGTCAGTAAAAAAAATAATAATAATTTTTTAAAAAAAGGGGAAAAAAAGGCAAGAAAGAAAAATGCAAATAAGAGTTTGTGATCACGTTGTATGAAAAATATAAACAGGTCATGCTTTATGCTTTCTTATATTTTGGAAATTAAATAGTCAATGTGAATTATGTGTTTTTGTCTCCATTTTTCATTCATCATATTAATATTTTAAAGATCTTCCAGTTGGCTAATGGACTTGGCATATTTGCATATAATTTAATGAATAATTCTGAATTAAATTGAGTGCTTAATTAGAGCTTGAACACGTATGCATTGTGCATGTGTGTGTGTGTGTGTGTGTGTGTGTGTGTGTTCGATACTCAGAGGAAATTATGAGTAATCATTAAGAATCACTCAGGCCACAAACAAAGACTTATAAACAAAATAATCTTGACGGAAAAGGGCCAATTATAAAATGCTGTTATAAATCCACAGCTTCCTGCATGGTTATTATTTATATATATATATATATATATATATATATATATATATATATATATATATATATATATATATATATATATATATTGTTTTGTTTTGTTTTGTTTCTGTGCTCTACTCTTAATCAACGCTTAATTTGCTTTATCGGAGAAGCCGAAAGAAAGAGAGAGAGATAGAGAGAGAGAGAGGGAGAGAGAGAGAGAGAGAGAGAGAGAGTTAAAGAAAGAGAGGAGATTAATATTCAGATGAGCACATTTGTGTGTAGGTCCAATAACAACGTGAAGGTACCATCCATTTGCTCAAGCACATGGAGGGAGGTAAATGGCCTTGTGCTTTTTCTGATGTTGCCCTCTTGTTTCACCTCCTCCCTTCCTCTGTCTCTCTCCTGCAATCGCTCTCGCAGTTCTCTTAGCCTGGCCTTAATGAATGGAAAGAAAAGAGTACAGAGACGAGGTTAGTCTGGTCGTGCAGCGCCCACTCAATGTGACCCAGGTTCAAAAGTTCACTCAGCACCTCGCGGGCACAGATTGGCCACTGTTATTGACACCTACACTCCTTCTCTCGTTACTCTTCACTCTCCCCCTATATTCTCTCAGAGACCCTCTCTCTTTGTACTGTGTATCCTTACTGGTCTTTATTTTCACGCACTCTGTCCATCTTATCAAGTTTTGTTTTTCCACCTCTGTTCTTTCCTTTCTGTTCTCACTGGCCTCAGCAGAGAAGATGAAGGATGAGGATGAGTGGAGATTGCACGGTTGAGGTAGAAGCAGTATGATAATCTATGAACACAAGATGCAATAGTGGTTGATGGAAACAGAATTTTTATTTTATTTATTATTATTACTATTATTTTTTACTTATGATGCCTGCACTCTGCCACAGAAAGTTCCAGTCTCTCCATGAATGTGTTGTGATACTGTTATTAATGACATCTTATTGCTCTTGCTACAGAATATTCTACATCATGGGTAGGAGTGAACAAAACACCAACATAGAAGTGGGTGATATAACAAAATATCACATCATGATTCTTGAAGACATTTCTATGATACATGATATATATGTTTGCTTACAAACTGCCTGCAATGTAGTGCTGTTGCATTAAAAAAAAACAGCATGTTGATGATTTATATAGGCTAATGCCTAAATAAATGTGCTTTATTATTTACAATTTTTAAACAAATATTTAAAAATAAAAATAAAACTGAAAAGGAGAATATTTTAACATCAAATCAGCTGCTTCCAATCCATCTGTAATAAAATGTATAATTTATCATGATATCAATACTATATTGTCATATCTCCCAGCCCTTTTGTAATATTACAGCATTTTTATGGTTAAATTTCTACATTACATAATGTGTATCACAATATATAGGTTTGCTTAATTTTTTTTAAACTGCCAGCAAAATCGTGACTGTTGCATTTAAAACCCTGCCAAAAAATGAGCTTAATGCAATTAAAAAAAAAAAAAAAATCTAATATCTACGAAAATAAACTTACACTGGAAAAAAAGATTAGTATTAACAAAATTCTAACATCAACTCAACTGCTTACATACAGTTTATAATTATTAAAATATATAAAATTATTAAAATTGTATATATAATTATAAAAAATGTAGTGCAAAGTGGAAATTATATACATATACATATACATATATATATATATATATATATATATATATATATATATATATATATATATATATATATATACACATACACACATTACAGACTGCCTCAGATTTATTTGACAAACAAACTATTTGAAGAAGCATATTCTTTTAATATGTACAATAATATTTTGGCTATAGAATTTCTGAATTTTGCTACCCGTAGGACCCATTAATATTAAAATTGCCACTAATTCCATTTGACATTATTTATAGGCATAATAACTTTGATAATGGTTGGTTGCAACCACTGTAACAAAATTAGAAAATTAGAAAATTCCCTGGTTATTCATGGAACCCACATTGATAACCATGCTTCTACAAAACAATTTTTTTTAACAAAACATTATATTTGGAAAATGTTTAAAAATGTGTTATTCAAATTGGCAAATACACTGTATGCTTCCTCATCATGCACTGCACATATAAGCTGTATTCTAACCATACACAACTCATCTAGGTAGTTCACATTCACCAAAATTCCAGGCATATTAACTCATGATTCATTCCTTTTGTTCCTCGGTTTCTGTACTGTAGGATGTTTGCCATGAGGGTGGGTCAATTCAGCCATGACACATCTGAAATTTATCAAAATGGTATGTGACACATCAAAATGGTAAATCCGGAAGCACAGCTGATATTGTAGAAATCGTTACTACTATAAATCCATTTGGATTTAGTTATTTATACCAAATTTTTGTTTCATAGACCAAACTTTAAAACAAAACAAAACAAAAAATAAAACACATCACACTGGCTAATTGGTCAATTAATGGTCAAGTCAGAGTTTTATATCATTATCAACTCTCTCTACTTAAATAATACATCCTGATAACTTTAATTAATTTGTTATTTCTTTAAAACCAATATAATTCTAACAGCTAAAAACATACAAAATTAAAAATATTCAATGGCTGCATTCAATAGACTGTTAGAATGTATCAGTATATCAAAAGTATCAATCCAATGCTAATTATTGCTATCAATTAAAAAAAATCTGTCAATGCAAATATGATTCTGATATTATCCTGTATTCTGATCATGATGCAATCATCACAGATAAAGCTTTGCAGCTTAGAATTACGATAATAGAGGACAGAGAGAAGATTAAACCTGTCCTTTTGTGAAGCTTGTGGCAAATAGCTTTCAATTGCAAGCCCAGCTAAACAATGGACAAACTATTAAATTTCATGGAAATGCTTTTAACTGTTCGAGAGCACTCATAGGAAACCTGTCAAGCCATCTTACAGTGGAAAAGTGTGCTCAACCACTTTGGGAGATCTTACACATGGCAATCTAAAAGAGACTGCAAAGAGAAAAAAAAATCCTCTGTCACAAGTGTATCAAGTGGATGACAAAGAAACGACGATCAATCTTCAAATGAATATAACTAATCAAAACAGAGAGAGAGAGAGAGAAAATACAAATGCATGCACAGATTTGAATCAAAATGACAACATGCATACAAGAAATAACTTGGAAGTTGTTTAGAAATGCACCAAAGAACAAGACATAGAACATACAAAGTGCAGCAATGCAGAATATATATTCCTTATACAATATTTACAAGAAATGGGATTTGGGTACGCCAACACTCATGGGAGGTGGGACGAAGCAATAGAAAGGTGCTGTACTGGGCATTTAAATCTCTATTGGAAAATATGGATACACAAATCACAAGTACTTTGAATCCCTGCTAGCTGCACAGAGTTAAACACAAAACAGGAACTGTGGCAAATTCATACATTGTACCATTCATGTTTAAAATCCAGCAGCTACAAATTATTCGAACTGAACTGAAGAAAAGGCAATAGAAAATATAAATAAACATCTCTTCAAAGAGTTCTAGTTTGATGTATGCTTTCCAGAAAGTATGCCTCTTAGATCTACACTATAAATTATCACTGACTTTCTGCTACTTTAAATGTAAATGGCCAAATAGCACAACATCTGTAACACATGACAAATTTCACACAGAGCCAACACACACACACACACACACACACACACACACACACAAAGAAAAATTCTGGAGGGCTTGTGTTTGTAATTTCTCTTTTGTGCTCTAATTTAGTGTCTCCTGATTTAGGATGGCATCAGATAAAATTAAAGGGTGAAACCGGTCAAGGTCAAGCACTTTGAGATATTCTAATATCGCATAATTAGATTGGTCTACTTATAAGGTTCAGGCTAGATGGACACATTTTCATCATTAGATAGTGTATGATGGGATACCTTAGAGGATATGCACTGTGGCTCTGAGCTCTGAAATGAAATGCCATCTCCCTTACATTGGCCTTCTGCTGTCTGCTGAGAATAAAGAGACGCATGGCACATCACGATGGGCAGAGCAAATCAGGCACACACAAGCACGCTTACTCGCACACAAACACACACACACACACACACACACACAAACACACACACACACACACACACACACACACACACACACACACACACACACACACACACTCCTCCATCTGCAGGCCTAGAAAAATGTCAGCCCAGCGGTTTCCAATCAGGCCTGCTCGCTGTCTCCACTGCAGATGAATGACTAAACAGAGAGCGGCTGCGGGTTCAACGGGAGGTCAGTATGCCCAGGTACCCCTCCTCTCTCTCTCTCTCTCTCTCTCTCTCTCTCTCTCTCTCTCTCTCTCCCTCAGCAAGCAAATGAGAATTTGATTTTTCTCTGCATCAGTCTGCAGTGAAGAGATGGATGAAGTTTGGATGCGAGAGCCAGGTGCCCCTGCTGCTTTGTTAGGGAAATGAATGTGCACAAGCCTCCACAAAACGCAACACCCATAAACAGAAACAGGGCTTCATTAGATCAGCTAGGCTGCAGGATTTTTCTGATATTCTGCATATATAAATCGTTACTACAAAGTAAATCCATGCTGAAAATATATTTCTAATCTCCACATCTAGCGATAAAAGTATTTAATAAATAGGAAACTAGTCTGGTAACCATTTATAGTAACTTACTCAGATTAGATATTTAGGCAACAAAGTCCACTCATAAATGTTAATTGTTACACATTAATGTTAGATTTATGATGGGGGACAAAAATACAGGCACAGCTGTACTGTAGTTTTAACATCATCCAGAATGATTTGAATTTGCATCAGCTTTACCAGAACAGGTGCAAATGACTGACAAAATAGCTAGTGAGAGCAGTATGTAAAACCTGCTTTCACAAGAAGATGAGAAACATGGTCCTGCTCGGTTCGTACTATTCATATGAGTGGTAATGCATAATGTTAAGGATTCCTTGGGGGGAAATCATTCTGATGCACCTCAAAGAAATTCCAGAGTCTTTCAAACAAAAGAATTTCTGAAACTTAATTATAGTAGAATAGTACAGATTACTGTCAAATTATGGAGACCAGGCCATCCAACCAACTTCTGGAAAGACTTGAACAACTGACTCTGGATATTTTTAAGAAACATGGATTAAAGGCCCAGCTGTGAAGCACAGTGGTGGGTGCATAACAGCTAGCAAACGCTTTGATACTTCAGGAATAAACTGTGAATGGTCCCAAAGGTGAGGATATAAAGCATTTACAGTTAAATAAAATAGTATACATAATAGTAGCTAAAAAAGAGAGAGAGAGAGAGAGAGAGAGAGAGAGAGAACTGAGAGTTTGGGAATGTCAGAATCAAAATCCAGATAAATATCTATTTTAAACACTCTGGAAAAACTCAATGTTCAGTAAGAACAGAGTTTTGTTTATATTTGTCTTTTAAAACCAGTAAAACCTTATAGATTATTGAACCATACCATGGCCATAATAGGACATCTATGAGGAAACGGAAACCTGAAAGTTACTTATATTTTTACTCCAATAATTTTTGTATGAAAAAAAAGAATAGTTTCACTTGATATGGTGTGTTATTAGTATTTCTAATTCCGTGTAAGTATTTTGTGCCATAGACTTTGGATTTAAGAAGAAGATGAAGACACACACACACACACACACACACACACACACACACACACACACACACACACGCACACACACAAACACACACACACACACGCACACACACACACACACACACACACGTAATAACAAAGTGAGCTGTAGCCTATTATGGAAACATTTAGCCATTCTATTTTTCTCTGTCAGAGCGAGGTGTGTGTGTGTGTGTGTGTGTGTGTGTGTGTGTGTGTGTGTGTGTGTGTGTGTGTGTGTGTGTGTGTGCACGTCTTCCGCCCACAGGCTAATCATGGCAATGACCTACCGGTTTAAACAAACACAGCATCCGTTATACAGGCTCCCATGCCTAATGACTCCAGCATGAGTTTAAGTTCAAGACTCAAGTTTCGACACTGTCCCAAAAACGTACCGAATTTTGCTATAGACACTATTTCCACATACGGCATAAAGCTGCGCTTACCACAGTCTACATCAGAACCAAATGGGAATGTGTCTCACAGCATGTCCACATACATACCCATTATCTTTTTCTGTGCTGTACTGTATGTGTGTGTATTTTGCTGCACTATGCATGTCCTTGCTGTCTCTCTCCCCTTCGTAACAATGGGAAGGCGGGCTACAGAATGTCACACCAATGAAAAATGAATTTCCTGTTCTCTCACAACACCAGGAAGTACTCCCTTCCTAGCTAGACCCACAAAAGACAAGACGGAAGATCATATCTTTATCTATTTGCGTGTGTATGCCTGTGTGTTTGCTTAGCTTGTTCATTTTAATTTTCCCATTTTAATTTCCTAATACTAGCCACTTTTCTCACTTGTCTAAATTTCTCACTTCTTTTGTGCGTTTTATAATCAAAAAAATAAATAAAATAAAAATCGCAAATTTGAAAGAGAACGGGTGATGTTTTTGGACTTTACAGCAACTGTACAGTTACAGTAACCTCGGCCGTACAGTAACCTTAACCTTTGCAACATTTCACTGAGGCTTGCTTATCTTCAAGCACGGGACTCTGTTGGCTCAACATCTAGGTTTTATGCTCACACACTATATCAGCACCCTTGACTTCATATTATTCTTTCGATTTCACTCCATATCAGGAGCAGGATAGAGAGAGAGAGAAATAGAGAGAAAGGAAAGGATGTTTGGCAGTCTGACCCGGTCGTGTCCCATCAGTGCCCTGCTTACTCAAACTTGGCACTCAGAGAGAGAGAGAGAGAGAGAGAGAGAGAGAGAGAGAGAGAGAGAGAGAGAGAGAGAGAGAGAAAGGTGAAGAACTGGTCATAGCAACATAGGTGGAACATCAGTACACGGGGAGCCTCATTTTTCAACCAATGTCTAATTCTCTCCTTCTTGCTGCCCCTCTCACGCACACAGAAAGATTTCTCATACATAGCCAACATTTTGTCTTTAACTGTAAGATACAGCATACAGAAAAGCAATGTCGAATTTATCCAACAGCAAAACACAAAATCCATTCATCAGGAACAAGACACATACATCAATCTTTATTATTTTATGCCTTATGTCTATATATCTTGAATCAAACAGTAAACACAATATTTAATATAATGGTAAGCCATATTCCATTACGTAAAACCTGTCAATTCATTTTCATAAGTAATTTTTATCTATCTATCTATCCATCCATCTATCTATCTATCTATCCATCTATCCATCTATCTATCTATGACTACATTTACATGGCCAGCAGTAATCTAATTATTGACCTTATTCTGAGTAAGACAATATTCTGATTAGGGTGTTTACATGAGTCACTTTTAGAATATTCCTTTCATGTTCCCATTTTTACATGTTATAGAACACAGATCAATTAACGGCACACGTCATTATGTCCCCACGCCATGCCGTCCGAAGTTCCTCCAGAATTTCAAGTATCAACATACAGTTCGTCTTCTTTTTTGGTACCTTATACAGTTTTGGGTGTTTCATTTTAAATTTTACGAAAGTTTCAAGTGCAGTTAATTATTTGTCATGCTATACGTGCAAATAGGCAACTGCTTGAAACCATGGGCTGTGTCCAAAACTTCGTACTTACCTACTATATAGTAGCTGAAATACATGTCTTTTGCCTACTATATAGTAGGTAAGTACGAAGTTTCGGACGCAGCTGTGCTCTCTTGTTTGCCGTCAAACGGTTGAGCACTGCCGTGTGTGTACATGTCCTGTCAGAAAATGCAGTGAAAACTCACACGACGTTAATAGTGTGATTAAAATGTGTACATGCCTGTAATGCACGTCGATAATGCGACTAAAATAGAAATACTCCACACGTCTTAATTCGATTTGTGTTTACTTCGAGTATGACTTTAGCCGGATTAAGGTAATCAGTAATCGCTGTTTACATGGTACTTTCTTAATCTTAATCTTATTGTCTTAATCTGTTTAATATCGAATTTTTGTTGTCCATATAACGTACTGTATCTATTTATCCATCTAATCATCCACCTTCTGCGGTGAATTTTTACACAGACTGCAAAAAAAAAAAAAAAAAAAAAAAAAAGCAAAGAACAACCTTTTTTCCCCCCAATTAAGAGATCTCTGAATCTGCTTTCATTTGGCTGATTATAGTTGGATGAGCCTATATTCAGAACGGGCGATTTCATTTCTACCAAAAGTATGTTAGTGACTTTCGCTTTAGGGGTGCAAGCCACAAACGATTACTTTAAGACTACATGGTAAGCCCAGCCTCCTCTAAAATTTTAACAAAATGCTAAAGTGAATGTAGAATGTATCTATGTTATTTATCACTCTGGTGGAATTCAATATTTCAGTCAATAAAATCATCAAATATCTAACTACAGTATCACACTGTTTGTTCATTTAATGCAACCTGTTTTCGGTGGACAGCGCAACCTGAGCAAAAATCTCCAGTGAAGCCTGGCTTCTATGGCAGATTTAAGTATGCTGTGTTATAATGGGAGCAAAGCTTAATGCTAATTGGACAAAAGACTTTTAATATGTAATTTTGAGTTCCGCCCAGATGCTATGCCTCTCTGTGGTGAAGAGTGGGATTTTAATAGAAAACAAAATATCTCATCATTTGTTGAACAGTGTGCTCTTTGCTTGTGCTGCCTGGATACACAAAACAGTAGCATATCAGTGCCAGTCAGACAGAGTGCTCAGCACTGCAGTAGTGGCCAGTAATCAAATCTATAACAGTTTTACACTAGTAAACTAGTATGGCTTGAAATTTTTATTATTGTAATTGGCAAATACTGTAAATAAACTGTGGGGCACGGCATCTTAATGGTCAATCACACCTCCAGGGTTGTGGGTTCGAATCCTGCCTGTTCCCTGTGTGTGTGGAGTTTGCATGATCTTCCTGTGCCATGGGGGTTTCCTCTGGGTACTCAGGTTTCCTTCCCCATTCCAAAGATATGAAGGCTGACTGGCATTGCCAAATTGTCTGTAGTGTGTTAATGTGCGTGTGATTGGGCCCTGCGATGGGTTGGCACTCCATCCAGGGTGTCCTCCACTTCGTGCCCTGAGTTCCCTGGGATAGGATAAGCGGTATGGAAAATGGATAGATGGATGGATGTAAATAAACTGTAAGTATGAAGTTATGTTTAATTATTTGTATCTGTTTAAGTTGTTTTGTTTATTTATGGGTCAAGCTAGCAGAGGTGGGTAGTAATGAACTACATTTACTTTGCTACATTTACTTGAGTAACTTTCAGAAAAAATATACTTTTAAGAGTAGGTTTATTTGGCCATACTTATACTCTTACTCCATGTAAATTTTAAACACAGAAATGTGCTTTTACTTTTAAATGTACTTTAAAATGCCCTGAGATTCAGGCTTTTCCCTTTAATTTGAATCTTTTCCGAAGTAACTAGTAACTTACTACTTGAGTAGTCTTCTCATTGGATACTTTGTTACTTTTACTCAAGTATTTGTTAACATTATTCCTTTTACTGTTACTTGAGTAGTTATTTTTATAAGCAGTTTTACTTGTACTTGAGCAAAATTTTTGGCTTCTTTACCCACCTCTGCTAACTAGCTAGCTAGCTATCAATGTACATTTTACCTAGCTAATTATTGGCTTAGCCGCTTTTAAGCTCAACAAATCAGACACTACAAATTTTCTCAATTTGATTTTGGAAAAGACTTTGATGCTCTTACATATGAGTAGAGACAGATTTAAACACAAATGTCACATTTGTTGATCAATAAAGTCGTCCGACTGTCTGTCCATCTATACACTCGTCAGTATGTCCATCAATCTATCCAATGTCCGATCATCCTTAAGTTGCTTACAGGTAAGCTGTATCTAGTTAACAGAAATAGTTAATACTCATTATTTACACATGGGCACATTGAAAATTCAAAACAACATTTTTGAATTTGTATAACAAAATTGTATAACGCTATTAACGGACAAAGACAACAAATTTAATCTCCTAATTCTTGCTGAGCTCCTGCCAATAGGAAAAATTCACAACCCTAAATGATTAATAAGATATAATGGTAGGTAGCTCATTTTAATCTATTATTAAACCAAATACAATATACATGCTGCTTTTTAACTAGCTGGAAATAGCAGTGGAGTGCACACAAACTACGATAATACCTTTTCTTGCCACTTAACAAAAAAAATAAATCTACATTTATACAGCCCAATTAAGTTTTAAGAAATACTTAATTTGACCAAGATGATTACAAAGTTCTGTAAGGAAACTTTTAAAATCGTAGATCGCATGACATGCTGGCTATAATCCTTCACCTGCATATAGTCATTCTGCTTACTATGCTGTGTGTTTTCAGTGTTGAAGTACTAATACTGTTATAAAAGAATAAATGATAAATTGAATATAGCTATAGGTTAGGGCTGGGCAATATAACAATATAATATCAATATGGTGATAAATTGTCAACACTTTTCTGACATGTTCTGATACTGATATTGTGATTTCATTGTAAACATTCAGGTTGTCCATAAACTCAGGAACCAATGGGAATATGTTGAGCAAAATCCGCAAAAAAACATTATAAAAGCAGAGAAAATGTGCGGAGCATAAGTGTATAACATGTACAGTATTGGTTGTAAATAATAAATACAAAATGAATCATATGTAATTTTACTCTAATTGCTTCCTGACTTTTCAGTCACCCTGTATTTTTGTTTTTGTTTGTTTGTTTGTTATTTTTTGCTTAGTAACTGATTGAAATCTCATCTTTGTAAACATTTTACAGAATTCAACAGAAGTCCTCCTTGTGGTGTTAAATGTATTTTTCAGACTCTAAATAAAGTACATTAGATAAGATAAAGTCTGATGTATATTAGATAAAGTATAATTCAGCACAGTTTTTCCCACTGTTTTAAAGAAACACTACAGTTTTGCTGGAAGCTTATTAGCAATCCTAGATATTGGTGATTCACATTGTATGTCCCAGAAATTTATTTGAGAATCATGATATGATCATTTTGTCATATCACCCACTCTTATTATAGGTGATTAAAGTTTACGATATTAAAAGTGAAGGCCACCATATAAACTTTGATAAAACCAAAAAACCATAAGCAAATGGCAAAATGGCATATAGAGCTTCTGTGTGAGCAAGAGAGAGCGAGAAAGATCCAAAAGCACAATAAAACTGTGGAACAGAGGGTTGTTTCTCAATATAAATTAATTTAACCGTAAGAGCTTTCATTATCACCCTAACGTCACACCAGTAGTGAATTTGTCCACAGAGAATGAAAGACACAAGACTGAGAGAAGCAGCGGGTATGGCAACAATTTACATTGATTACATCCATGTGTGTAGGATATAAAGACAGTTTTGAATGTCCTAGAGCAGTGTAGTCCCACATGTTCAATGCAGACAATGTGTAACCCTGTGATTGTTGGCAGGCTTTTGCATCTTTCGCACATCTTTACCTTTTCATAGTGCGTGTTTCCCTTTTTAGGGTCTGCATTAAGGCTCGACCACAGATAACCTTCAACACTACGGAAAATCCATATGTGCAAGAGTGATAATGAAATCAATGCTCAGTGTGTGTGTGTGTGTGTGTGTGTGTGTGTGTGTGTGTGTGTGTGTGTGTGTGTGAGTGTGTGTGTGTGTGTGTGTGTGTGTGTGTGTGTGTGTGTGTGTGTGTGTGTTATAGTGCACAGAAACAAAGCGCTCACCAACCAGTCCCATCTCAACATGCTGGCAGGTGATCAGTAAAAACTCTCAGAGGAACTGAGATGCTACTCACATGGTTCTGTTAGAAATCTTTTGAAATAAAGCCACCATCATTTATTACCGTATTGAAAGATTAGAGAAAAATCCTCTTTTATTATTACTTACAGGGTGCTTGGTTGATATATTTCTGTTACAAGAAAAAATGCATGAACTGTCTTGAACATTCAACATTTATAATTTGTATATATAGATTCGACTAATATTGCTGATTAATAATGATTTTTTGTTAATAATATTTTTTTGTTAATAATAACAAAAAAACAACATATGCATACTGACATTTACTTTCTATTAATAAAACCACACATATTGAAAATATTGACATATTCATATGTCATTAGTAGCTGACATTCTGATTATACATTAAACATTTTTGTCACTAGGCTGCAACTTTGTGTGTGTATGTGTGTGTGTGTGTGTGTGTGTGTGTGTGTGTACGCAATGTATATGAAAGCAAAAGAGAGACTAAGATTTCAGCTCTCTTCTATAATCTCTCACACTCATTTAATATAAACACACGCACGTACACTAAACGCTCTACATACTTGGGTCAGGTTCAAAAGTTTGGTGGAGTTTAAGCAGAAGGATATAAATCAAACGGAGGAGGGAAAAAACAGCGATGAAACAAAGAAAGAAAGATGAGCTGTCTCTTTTTCTCGCTTATCCAATCACATATGGTGAGCATTCTTACTCTCAAACCTACATGGTCTTCTTTTCTGTGAACACACACACACACACACACACACGCATATATAGTCAGATTTAAAAAATATATATATAACAATAAATAAAACACTTTAAACACTTTGCTTTCCACTCATTACAAGAACAGGTGCTTTTCAGGTAACTGAAATCTTAGCACTGTGTGTGTGACTTGACCGTGTGTATTTTTGTGTGTTTGGTTTGTCTGTGTTAACTGGAATTAAAGACCAACACTGTAATATTAATTAGGCTTCAGTACAGAGCTGGGCGATACGACAACATAAGATCGATATTATGATCAATTATGTTACCGTACACTTTTCTGAGAGATCATGCATGATATATTTTTATTAAATTATTTAGTTTATCTTTTTATTAAGTAGACACTGACTGGAAGCAGCTGACATTCAACATTTATATTTAATTTCTGCAATTGTGAAATATTAAACTTTACATAAAATATTTCCCTTCTTTTTCAGTTATTTATTATTTATTAATTTTTTATAAATAAAAATGTTATAAATGCTGTTTTGCTAGCAGTTTGTGAACAAACTTTTATATCAAGATACACATGATGTAAAGTAGGTAGTTGATATGCCTTCAAGAATCAAGTGATACTTGTCATATAACCCTCTTTACTTCAGTATGGACTTAATCACCCGTTCTGCCCTTAACACACAGGCAAGCAAATCATACACACTGCAAATCTCAGCCTTGCCCATACTCTACTGGCTCTAAAAAAATTACCTTATACCTTTAGAGTAAATCCTGCACTGCAGTTGAGTGGCGACTCAGAACCAATTATCTTTACTAAGCAGAAATGCTTTGCTAGAATTTCTGTGTACACACTGTATTACACTGCATGCACAACTCATATTAAAATAGCAGAATCATTTATATCCTCCAGACTAACCTCAGCAGGACTGTGGAGAAGAACTGCTTTAATCAGTTATAATCTTTTTATCCAATCTCGGTTGAAGACGTCATTTCTGTCACTGATGCCCTCACTAGAATATTGTTTTATTTGAAGAACTGAACAATACATTTACATCATTAATACAGTATAAATTTTTCTACATCGCAAATTACACAAACCATTTCATGCTTTAAAGGGGAGCGTTATGATATAAAACTACCATTTAATAAGTCATTTGTGATGTACTGCATCTCATTGTCACAATGTTTGTGGTTGTATTTATGATTATGTATTGTTGTTATGTTTACATCTATGTCCATGCATGTATACTTCAGTAGTTCTTAAAATGTGGTCTGTAGGGGCCCATAAAGCATAGCCAGGAGGTCTGTGAATCTTTAATGTAGTTACAGTTATGGAAGTCACAAATCACTATATCAGTTCAGTTCTTATAGTTATTTGTCAATTTGTCATTGAATTGTTTGAGCCAAATCTCAATAACTCTGCCAAGGTCAATTTTATGAATAAAAAGTTCTATACATATATATTTTTTAATCCATCTTTGCAAGTGAAGAAATCTTTAATATAGTCACATTTATCTGGTATTTCTTATTATAAAATTACAATAAACCAAATAAAGGATCATTAAACCAATTTCTAGACATTATTACTCATTTCAAGCTTGTAGTTTTCTTATTCTATTGGCAGATCATTTTGCTTAAAATGAGCAAAATTATCTGCCAATTGAACAAGACTATTTCAAGCTTGAAATAATTACAAATGGCTTGAAATAGATTTAATAATCTTATATTTGGTTTATTGTTATCTTAGAATAAGAAATACAAGACAAACATGACTATATTCAAGGTATTTCCACTTGTGTAATAAATAGACAAAA
Organism: Ictalurus punctatus; assembly: GCF_001660625.3. Taxonomy (NCBI): domain Eukaryota; kingdom Metazoa; phylum Chordata; class Actinopteri; order Siluriformes; family Ictaluridae; genus Ictalurus; species Ictalurus punctatus. The sequence continues at coordinate 29,942,582 of NC_030417.2, forward strand.
TAGTATTGTACACATTTAACCATTTCGCATAATAATCTGGCGTTTCATTCTGCCGGTGGAATGTAAATCGTCTTGTCTGATATTTTCAATCAGCATAAACAAATGAAATATTTTTATCGCTACAAGTCTGTTATAAGATTAGTCCAAACACTGTTGGGTTTCTGTGTGTAGAATATCGTGACTCTGTGTTTATCTGCTGGTGAGCAGGGCGATGGGAAAATGGAGGGGTGTGAGCCCCCTACTGGGCAAACAATTCACGCCTCTCCATAATAACATTAGTATAGGGATGAAATGGACAGCACAACTAAAGCCTTTTTGATAGTAAAAGACTGTATACAACGGCCACAACAACATTATAGCATTTAAATGTATTGGGTTAGGTAAAAAATAAATACTTATGAAAAAGTATCTACTTTCATATCAGCCATTAACCACTCCTGGGGTAGAGTGACATCACTAAATGCTGAACATAGGTGGAAAACAGGTGAAAATTTTTTATTTTTTTTTGGCCTCGGGATAATCAGTGCTGAGTACGTCCATGGAATTTACTTCACAATTAAAGGCTGGTACTACAATACCAGCTTACATTATTCAAATATGTCACTCAGTCTTGTTACTTGGTTGTTGCACATATACAGTAAATAAGTAAATCCTGATGGTGGAAACAGGTGGAGATTAAAAGGTTAAAATTTTTGCATACTTATACTCTATGTGCTGCTAACATACAGAACTATGACAGATCTGATGGCAGAATTACCAAGATGACCACCAAGATTATAAATATAACTGTAAATCCATCCATATTCCATTTCCTTGCCCTCTTAGAGGAGTCTAACTAAAGAGTCAAGGTTTCCCTGGGTAATTTTAAATTAAATGACAAATTTACTTCCACAGCTGTATATAATAAAGTACCACAATATCAGAGTAATCTTTCAGGCTATTATTATTCTAATTGCCACCAGGCCAAGCAAGGTTGTTTGGATTAAGAATAATTAAAGATGAAAAAAAGCCTAGCATGCTTATAAAATAATTTATCTCTCCACTAGGAATTCACTCAGGAATTGCATTCAGAACATTATATGCAAGCATACGTTTTGGGGCAGTTGACCGTAGTGTACATTTTAAGTAGTTGATTGCTCCCAGAAGCATTAACTGAACAGATTTACATGCTCTAGAACAACAAAAAAAATTAAATGAGCCTAAAATGATTATTCAAATAGACTACATATACAACTCATCAACATGTAATATACAGGACTCATTGGTAAGCTAGTTTAAAATTGGCAGTCATCAGCTTGGATGAGGAAAGGAACGGTGGTTGGTAGTCTAATAGATAAAGAACCAGTGATGGGGAAAAAGAACCACAGTGCCAGTGACTATTTTCTTCAAAGATCTGATTGGGATATAAAATGGTTTTACATTTGAGGTATAAAAAGCAATGAGATGTTTCAATTGGGATTTTAATTTGACAGAAAATGTTGTTCTTACAAACTTCAAACTATCAAGTGTCTTAGTTTTGTAGGTATTATATAGATTCATCAGCTCACGTTCAAATACTACATTACATTATTCACTCAATGACATGGTAAAACACATGAAGTTTCAGTATATTATATGTATACTTATCAAGACTCAAATAGCTACATGTTCAGTAATACAGGAAATGAGCAGAGTAAAAATGTATAATAATGTATAATAACATAAGTTCATTTATTTCTGTAATTTGATTCAAAAACTTTCAGACATTCTAGATTCATTACACATAAAGTGAAATATGTCAAGCCTTTTTTGTTTTAATCTTGATTATTGCAGCTTACAACTCATGTTAATTTATGCACTCAATACTTGGTCATGCAGTGTGGCATGAAAGCAATCAGACTGTGACTCTGATGAGGTGTTATGGAAGCCAAGGTTGCTTTGATAGTGGCCTTCAGCCCGTCTGTATTGTCGGGTCTGGTGTCTCTCATAGATTCTCTATGGGGTTCGGGTCAGGTGAGTTGGCTGGCCAATTAATCACAGTAATACCATGGTCATCAAACCAGTTACTAGTAGTTTTGTCACTGTGGGCACATGCCAAGGCCTGCTGGAAAAGAAACCAGCATCTCCATAAAGTTTTTCAGCATATGGAAGCATGAAGTGCTCTAAAATCTCCTGGTAGACGGTGCATTGACTCTCGACTTGAGAAAACACAGTGGACCAACACCAGCAGATGGCATGGCACCCCAAATCATCACTGACTGTGGGAACTTCACACTGGACTTTAATCAACTTGGATTCTGTGCCTCTGCACTCTTCCTCCAGACTCTGGGACCTTGATTTCCAAATGAAATGCAAAATTTACCCTCATCTACCCCATGATTGTGGTTGTGTATACTGAACCAGACTGAGAGATTAACGGCTCAGGAAACCTTTGGAGGAGTTTTGAGATAGAGCTCTTCTCAGCTGAACATTTCTGTATTATAAATTCTTGTTTTAATATTTTGAGATACTAGATTTTTTATTTCCATAAAAAAAACCGTAATCATCCAGATTAAAACAAAAAAGACTTGAAATATTCCACTTTATTTGTAATGAATCTAGAATATATGAAAGTTCAACTTTTGAATTAAATTACGGAAATAAATGAACTTTTCCTGATAATTTTTTGATAATTTACGTGATAATTTTTTGAGATGCACCTGTATATGATTAGGGTATGATTTTTAACCTTAACTTTGTCTTCTTTTAGTTTATTTTATAGGGTGTCCCGAAAGGGGACTATTTACAGTATGCAAACACCACATCGTTGTGCCTTCGTCAGTGGATGTTCATGGACTCCCAGTTCTCGGTCGGTTCCAGACTTCTAGTCGTTTTTAAATTTGTTATTAAGTATGGCAGCAGTGTGTGTGATGTGCTTGCCATGTTTCCTGTTAAAGTCCATCACACCTTGAGACAGCTTCCCAATCCAGCCATGAGAATGATTTCAATACATTCTTCTTTTGTCAAGTTGTCAAGTTCATTGGTAATATTCTTCCTCAAAGCACAAACAAAAATTTTACTTCTTTGCTATCACAAATGAAACTAAGTTACATCAAGTATACGGAGTGGGTTTTGAAGACTTTATGTCTCGTCCAAACCAGATTACTCACCCAGTTTCTCAAAAACTAAAGGCCCATCATCTCTAAAAGTTGGTTCCCTCTAAACAAAACATCATTAGGATCATTAGGACCATTAGGATATCGACTGGGTAGGCCAATATGACATGGATAATACTTCAATTAAACTGTAGCAATGAAATAAACAGAGGAGAAAATCTGATTTTTTTTTTGTTGTAAGCAGCAAATCTATTCTTATTGGAATAGCCAAATATCCATTGAAAAATCCACTGAAATATCCATTGGCTAGGAGTATAAGAGGAAAACACTTTTATATGTCAACATGCAAGCATAAATGAACATGTGAATGCTAAAATGTCCACACAAAGATTCTAGAGGCCTTCTGTGACACCTGAGCCACCTGGAAATCTCAAAAATGACAGAAAAGCAGAAAGAACACCCTGATAACATTGCATTAAATAAATGTGCTTGTATATATGAGAGAATTTTAAGCATGCAAGAGCAAGTCTGACTCATAAAGATGTTTGATTGGATAAAGGGGCAGGTTTTGTGGAGGTGGGTTCATACTACTATTTATTTACATTTTCCTGAATAACACAATTTTCCACAGCTTTTACATTTAATACACTACTCGTTTAACATTTTTAAGTCACTGTCATTTAAAAAAAAAACCTTGATGCATCAATAAATGTGTAAAATTTTCATTCACAAAATAAACACTTATTACTGACATGCCACATTTAGTACTTTGTGCAACCTCTCTTTGCAAACATAACATTATTCTCCTATAATACTTCAGAGATCAGAGAATACAGAGAAAAGAATCTGAGCTTACTCCTCAATAGAGAACCTCCTCAGATCCTCCAGGGTTTGAGGTCCTCTCTTGTGGATCTCCTTATCAGCTCACAACTCAGGTTATCAGTGGTGTTCAGGTCAGGAGACTGGAATGTCCATGTCAAAAACTTGATTTTGTGGTTGTCTGATTTGCATGTTTAGATTTGATGCATGTTTAGATTATCATCTTGGAAGATTCAACAAAAAAACATAGCTGTAACGTCTTGGTGGATGCAGCCAGATTAGTAAATAATTTGCCAGTGAATCATGGAGTCCATGATGCCATGTATCATAACATGATTCTCTGGGCCTTGGGGGGAGAACAGCCCCACATCATCACAGATCGTTCACTACACTTAACAGTTGGAATTGGGTTCTTTTCTGTATAGCCATCCTTCCTTTAATGCAAAATCCACCTTGAGTGTTTGTTGCCAAATTATTTGGATTTCCAGTGGCATTCCAGTGGCATTCCAGTGGCATCTAGCACTCCTTAGATTTGACATAACTTCAAAATAATTTGTTGACATGAATGTGGAGTCTAATTCTCAATTTGGAGAGCTGGTGACATCAAAATCGAACATCTTAAACAAATCTCCAAAACTGATCCTTGGAGAAATTTTTGCCTCTCCATCTATCTGCCTTACTGTGCATGGAGGCAAAATACATTTGGGTCCTCTTCTAGGTAGATTCATTACAATTTCAGTTAATTTAAACTTCTTGATTGTTCTTAATTAAAACAGAGGATATGGGTATTTTATTAGGCATGTAGATATATTTTAAAAGCCATTACTTGATTTAGGAAGCACAATTTTGTCTCATTTCATTTGTGTGCTCTCTAATGCTCACCCATATTGATAGGGAATTTGGCCTCTGTGTCACCTCATATTCATACCCCAGAGAAACAGAGAAATTATAGATGACTATTTAAGAGTTCCTTAACACTCAGGTGGACTTAGGAAAAAGGAAAATATACTGTAAATGTGAATGTGCTTCAGTTAATTGTGGCAAATGAGATTAATCTCATTAATAATAAATATTAACATTAATTTATACCTTTCTTTTAAAGAGGGGTGCCAATAATTCTGGAGCTGAATGCATAATGTAAAATCAAATTAAATGCATTAGTCTATTTCCTGTAATTACTCATTTGACTAATAAGTATATATGTCTTTATCTCAAAGGGAGATAAAATCTTTCAGCCACCTCCGAAATTCCTGGATATTTTATTACCTAATCCCATGTGTGAACACTGTGCAGTAGCAAAATGTTTCAAACAAATCTTTATCGCATGTGTATTTTGTTTTAGTGGGAGAATGAAAGAGAGCAGGATAGTGTGTTGGACAGCATGTGTGAGTTATGGCTTAAGATCTGGCGTTTCCTGCGACACATCTGGGCCACATAAACACAGAACTGTGGACCAATGACCTCCATCCGCTGACGCCTGGATCTGCCCACTGTCCAACCACACAAAAATTAAAAGAGGCCCTGCACACATTAAAAGCCCCATTTGTTAATTTATTCTTCATTTATTCTCATTAGGAGGCAGACATTTAAGAGGGTATTTGTGTCGGTTAATTTAAAGTAGGAGTCTGTGGGTGTGCATGCAAGTTCTTATCTCCTGTGTGTGTATGGCCCTCTGAAATACAGTAATAACGATATGTGTGTCCTGTATGCATGCATGCCTGTAGGTGTATGGGGTTTCAGCTTCTCTGTGTGTATGATGAATGCTCAGTTCATTGTCCATGTGTGTGGTTGTGGTGTCTGTAACCATGTAGCAGTCAGTTCAATTTCCCCAAATGGCCAAAATACCACTAATAAATTTACCACAAATACCAGACTGAGAGGTCACTGCACACACTCCCCAACTTCTGCCAGTGATCACCATAATAGTAGACCCTCTCTCTGTTTGTTATGTTTGTGTGTGTGTGTGTGTGTGTGTGTGTGTGTGTGTGAGAGAGAGAGAGAGAGAGAGAGAGAGAGAGAGAGAGAGTCAGTGTGGGGTTTGTTTACATGCCGGGTTGCCATTCAAGTGATAATACGTGCTGCATATGCCTCTTCCTGTTATTGTAAAAGTATCAGGGAGGCATCACTTCCAAAACAATAGTCATCCTCCTGGAAGAACACATGCTTACCTATTTAATGCATGCAAAAGATGCTTATATAACAATCACATGGCTCTATTCACTAAAGCTAAGGTTCAGCTAAGCACAGATAATTTGTTGCCTTCCACAAAGTTGCTAATGCTATATAATAGACTAGATGGAATACACTTTAAAAAAAAAAAAACGGCCTTCATACAGCTGCTAAACAATATTACCCAAAAGGACATATATACCTATGCAATATAAACAACGTAATATTAAGCTGTGTGTAGCATGAAAGAAGAGAAAGCAAGTCTAGTAAAATATCACCTGCAATACTCGGATGTCAATGAGTACCAATCGTCTTTTTTAGACAAGGCCAATGAACTCATTTTTGTCTCATAATTGCTATATATTCACATCAAATTGTTGTACACAAAGATATACACATTTGTATTACATTTTGAAGGTGTTCTGCATGACCTGTATCACAATATCACGTTATACCTGTGTCATTCATACATAATATTTCATCGATAGGAATTGGCTGTGTCAAATATATTTTATATTTTAAAAAGGGAAGGTGCAATATAATAATAATAATAATAATAATAATAATTATTATTATTATTATTATTATTATTGTTGTTGTTGTTGTTGTTGTTGTTGTTGTTTTTATTGTTGTTGCTGAAGTTGTTGTTGTTGTACCATTCTAATAAGGGTCATGGCTAGGTTAAGAAGGGTTAGTGAGAGGTCACTGATGCCCTTTTGTGTGTGTGTGTGTCTGTGTCTGTGTGTGCATGTGTGTCTGTGTCTGTGTGTGTATGTGTGTGTGTGTCTGTTCGACAGAAGAATGTAAGGGGCCCTCTGCCCATCAGTCTGTTGTGGAAGGAGGAATGAAGAGAAGGCAGGAGGTGAAGGATGGGAGGATAGGGTGAAGGGGAGGTAAGGGGGCACCCAGGGGAGGTCAGAACGCGGTCAAATACAACACACACACACACACACACACACACACACACACACACACACACACACACACACAAAAACCCTGCTCTCACTCTGCTAACCCGACATTCCTCTTCACTAGAAGACCATTTCCGTTTGACAGACCTTCCCTCTATATATATTTAGTTTTAAAACAGGAACTTAAAGCTAGTGTGAGTGTGTGGCGACTATCACGTCCTGCTCCGTCATGTATCCACACACACACACACACACACACACACACACAGAACACACACACACACACTAAATGGCAGCGCCTTCGCTTAAATGAATGGACAAGTAGGACATCTCGTAATCTGGGATGAATGCACAAAGATGCTTCGTATCTCTCAACATGCCACACAGAAGAAGACTCTCACTGTCCCTTACACCCGTGAAACAACCCTTAATCTGACCTCACACCGCTATTGCCAAAAAAATGAGCTGACCTTTGACCCAAAAGATGTTTGCAGTCTTCTTTCACTCTTTCCTCAGATCCCTTCTGTCCCTCTTTTCCTTTTTCTCTTCTTGCTGGATTGACAAGAATGTGCCAGGCCATATCATGTGTGTATCTGCAGAGTAAAGAAAGAGCTATCAGTTGTTATTGTCTTTAAAACAATCGTATAATTTAATACATCAGTATAATGCTACAACATGTAAATGACAGTTTGATCTGTTAATATTGCCCCACAAAGTACAGAGGACACTGCAAATGGCAAAAGAACTGCATTTATACTAGATATCATGTGATCTTGCATATCAGGAAAAAGTCTATTACGTATAAAATAAACAATACTGATCGCTTGTGTTCGTGTGAGGAGGAAGCAAAGACTGAAAAAGGGCTCATGAAGCGTTCTTTATAAATACAAGGCTTAGGAGATTATAGCAAGAAAATCTGGAATAGCCAAAGCAGGAAAAAGGGAAGAAAGAGTGAAGGGAGTGAAAGAAAGAGGAGAATGAAAAGGAGGGGAAAAAACTGAAGGAGAAGCAGACAAAAGCTTCACCTTTAAACACGCTAATTATATTTACTGCCCCCTGTTTCCTCAGCACTAATTGATCTGTCTCAGTGCTGTGTGTCTGCCAGTAGTCTATCACTCACAATTGTGTTTGTGTTTGCTACTATTATCTGGATAACACTCCAACCCCTTACACACACACACACACACACACACACACACACACACACACACACACACACACACACACACACACACATCACACAGACACACACACGCGTCTGCAGGTGGTCTTTCAGAATGATGAAGAGAGGAAGAGTGTCCTGGGTTAAATAAACGTGTAGATTTCCAAGTTTTATAACATCAAAACAGAATTATGGTAGATTTCTTGTGTGTGAATTTGCAGGTTATGTAAAAGATGCATAGTTTTCAGCCACAATATGGAGTAATAAATACACATAGAAGAGTGGTTTCATCTCACACAGCATGTGTGTGTGTGTGTGTGTGTGTGTGTGTATCAACATATCCAGGAGACAAATCCTAAATCCACAAGCACAAAAATAAGTGTCTCTAAACCAGTCTCTAAACCAGACACACAGGAGCCAGTCTTACTGCGTCTTGAATGGACATGTTCTCCACCTAGTCCTCAGAGCTTACACACCAATAATAGCAACCAATGTCTGAGAGAGTACACAAACAAATCCAAACCCACACAGTAGATGTTGTGATTGTTACAGGAACTCATATTAGATGTCTACATATCCTTCTTCAGTTCGAGATGATTTAATCCAGAGGGACGGTTTGGTGATTCATCTCTACAGGTCATTACCAGGTTTAAAAGGGAAATCCCCAAATAGTGCTGGACTCCAGCCCTCTGTGCCTGATATAAAGCAACATTCTGTGTAGCTAGCTATATGTTTTCATACTTCACTCACCACTTCCCAATTATAATCTTCAATACAATGCTTAGCAAGACTCATAGCACTTGGAGAGCCATGTTCGTATAAACTGTCCTGACTGTAATATCACATTTTGTGCTTTGTATGCTAATTGTTATTCAGATAGGAAATAACAATTAAAAACTTTCTTTATTTTTAAGTTTCTATATTTATTTAAAACTAAGTTTACAAAGGTGGTTAATTAGTTGTATTTTCATATTTGTATACATTTCAATGGATATACTGTAATGATATCTATACTATAGGCCTACTACACTATACTAAACCGAATAATGCACATGCTAATCTGAGAAACAAATGCCTAAACCAATTATTGTTTAATAAATGGCTTAAGGTATGGCCATAGCGTTATATATATATATATATATATATATATATATATATATATATATATATATATATATATATATATATAAATATATATATATATATATATAAAGAAAAAAAAAGACCACCTAAATACACCAACAGTAACTTTAGCAAGTCATTTAACAAATTATAATCCACAATCTCCCACAGCATCACGTTAAATTTTTTCTTTTAGTTATGCGTCAAACCTTGCTAGCTGTGTAACTAGCATTACAAACAGCTACATCACTACTCATGTTACAGTGTTGTTATTGGTTATTTTAAAATGAAACCATATCCGAAATGACCATTATTATTATTATTTGCACCATCATCATCATCATCATCATCATCATCATTATTATTATTATTATTATTATTATTATTATTATTATTATTATTAAGAAGAAGAAGAAGAAGAAAAAGAAGAAGAAGAAGAAGAAGAAGAAGAAGAAGAAGAAGAAGAAAAAGCCTTAGTAGCTTGTGCTTCGGTTTAGACGTTAAGGCCACGCTAACATCTTACTATTGTCCCCATCACTCACTTGTTCACTCACACACGTACACGCAGAGAGAGAGAGAGAGAGAGAGAGAGAGAGAGAGAGAGAGAGAGAGAGAGAGAGAGAGAGAGAGAGAGAGAGAGAGAGAGACTTCATTTCCGTTCTTTGATGGCAGCATCAGTTAAACACACGATTCTTCGGAAATGTACCTCTATAGGTATAAATTTATAATGCAACACAATGAACAGCTATTTTATGAAAGAGTATGCGCTACTATAAATGTAAAAAGAATATTTTACATAATTATTTTAACATTTATATGCATTCTGTCATTTTAAATCCTATGTAGACTGTCAAATTAAACATGTCAAATTTATTTCCCTAAAATCATAGAATGGCGGTCCGAATGGTTTGCCAAAATATATTTTTTTCACTTAAGCCTTTACCTTAAGTCCTCAAGTCTATTTCAGAATGATCTTAATTTCAAAAAACATCTTTCGAGCTCATAAGTGTCGAAACAATTGACAATATTTATAATAATTATATCGTTTAATAATGATCCCATAGTTCAGTAGATTTGGTTAGTGAGATTTCTAGGTATATAGAGAGCAGAATATTATAATAAATATTCAGATTCAAGCCAAATTTGCTGACGGTGCTGTAGTGCGACTATGGAAATTAAAAATCTAAAAATTATTTTAAGTTCTTTTCGGATAATTTAAGGTGGACAGAAAAACCTAAACGTCTATTTTTTAGGATGCAGCCCCCATCTGTAACCTGCTTGACTTTATAACCTCCGTAACGTTAATATAGGCCTACATGAAATGTTTATTCTTACAAACTCTATTCACTGTCAAATAGAAAGGGATATTATAACGATATTTTATAATGAGAATAGAAACTCACTACAAAATGCATTTAAAAAGCGTATACACGGAGGCTGTCGGTATTCTTATTATGAACGAACTGAACATAATTCAAAACCGGAACAAAATGATGCATTTATCTTACAACCTTAATATAAATAATAATCTACCAAATAGCACGTATTTACATAACGATATTAGTGAAATTATTCATTCCTGAATCTGGAAAATCGAAATAAAAATATATTATTTATATTTAGTATAGGGATTATTGTAACCAGCATTACATATCTTATGGACATGCATTATTTTATCGTTTCAAAATCAGATACAGAAATATATTCTATATAAATTTGAATATGTCCAGTTATAAAAACATATTAAATCTTTTACAGTCTTATTTATTTTATTTTATTCGTCCTTAATTTTTAACTGGAAAAAATGATAAATTCATCCTAAATGCATCTAGCTCACAAATCTTCAAGTTTGCACCATGCTTCTTCTCCTTTGACGAATTTTTATTTCTCTACGTGTCGACAGGGTGGAAGCTCAGTCGTGACAACAGACGCGTTGTGAACTGCTTTGCGCCACCTGCTGTTTGTTTTTTAGAACTCGTCTAATCTGTTTCTCTTGCAACGTGGTGACGCGTTTACTGAGATTAATTAGTCAATACCTACATGATAAAGTGTGTACAAATTTCATTCGTTCATAAACAGGTTTAGTTTGCATGTCGTTTAGCATTTGTTGGGATAAAGTTGATGCGCAACCAGAATCCACTGAGGTCATTCTGTGGCCATAAATATTTCAGCCTTGCCTGAGCCCGCAGGAATCTGTTATGTGAGTTGATCAGCTGTAGAAGGCCTCTCTGCATTCCTCTTTCTAATGTCCCTTAATTATCACCCAGACAAGACGGAGATTTATAGTTTCCGACATACGCCACGTGTATCTTCCTTGATGATTGGCATAACAATAAATAAGTCTCTCTCTCTCTTTTTATTTTTATTTTTTTTATTATACCTACACTGTATGTTGAGCTGTGCGTTCCCAAGCTGAGCTGAAACATCTGAAACATTCTCCCCTTGGGAAAATATCATCAGCTCATTGCAACAGCACTCTTTCTCTCCAAAATGTAAAACTCACTGGTGTGGGAAAGATCTAATCTATACACTTTGATCTCATTTTACTCGTCACTATTCAAACGTTTTGCTTCCCATAAAGAAAAAAAATCACATACACGTGTAATCATGTAATCACGTTTATCACATGCCGTTATGTGAGTAATATGTGATCACGTGGGGGCATGCAGAGGGGCATTTCAGCATCTCATGCAAATGTGAATTAAAAGTGCAAAAACGTGACATCATACGAGCAATATGTGATCACTTGAAAAATTAACACGTGAAAAAAAATCACGCACCGAAACAGTGTGAAGTGTCTAAAAAGTCACGTGAATCTCGTGAAGTGACTGTTCACATGTGAGGGTCGTGTGAAGACGAAGTGATGGACGTTTATGATTCGGCCTATTAGCTAGCATCATGTAAAACGCTTACAGAAATATTTCATATGCGATACATTTTTCATAAAATCTGCAAAAATAACTTTAAAAAAAAATGTTATATTATATATGCTATACATATAAGGAGAATGATCAAACTATTAGAATTTTCCAAGAGGCATAAGTATATAGCTACGTTTTGGATTTTTGTGATTGATCTATAGCTTGTAGTTGAAAATATGATTTATTTTTTCCTTTGAAGACTTTTTGTGTCCTTCAGTCATACATCGCTTTCCTGTATAAACAAAGACTCCTTCAACAATCACAATATCCTCTCATTCATTCATTCATTCATTCATTCATTCATTCATCTCTATTAACCGCTTTATCAGGAGTGAATCCGGAGTCTATCCAGAGAACACTGAGCCACCAATCTATCACTGATCTATTATATCCTCTTTTTCCAATAATAAAAAAAAGCATTTTAAACCATTAAAGGTATATCGATGACGTTTTCAGACAGTGTGTTGTTTTCTGTTATATGTATTTATTACCAAATTATACAGCCCTATATTAAAACAGTAAGCCTAATTGGTACTAATTTATTGGACTTATAATTCATTCATTGGTTCCGTATGGATCCTGTACTCTGCGTGTCCTTGGATTCAGCCACTCAGACAAATATTTTTGAAACTGCTTAGTAGTTTGAGTTGTGATTATTTCTGCATGAAGTTTGTAAGATGCTGACAAGCTCTGATTTGTGACATGTGGTTGAAAAGTTACATCACCTGCTATATATATATATATATATATATATATATATATATATATATATATATATATATATATATATATGTAAGCTTGTTACCTTCTTATGTCAAGTAGACAGAAGTAAAAACCTGGATGCAAAAAAAAAAAAAAATACATCTTTTGGCTGATTGACTATAGGCCTATATTTAAATTGGGCAGTGAAAACTCCATTTCCAGAAGGCATTTCATCCTGTGTGTGTATGAAGAGTTCAGATATACAGTCTGTGATACTTCTCCTGTGGAACAATAACCATGGAGAACGTAAACAAATCAAAATGCAGCTATTGGGCTATTGTAACTATTACTGTTATTATTACAGTTAGACCTGACCCCCGGTCCAAAGCCAGGTCAAAAAGTTTCCAGTTGCCCCCTTTTTCAGTAGACACATTATTACTTTTTTAGGCTCCAGCCTAATTAGCATATATGAAAACACAATTATTTCGTTTCAGACATATTCGGTAAGCATTCACGAATCATGTGTCTTATTGTTTATTAGGGCTGTACAGGATGATGGTTCTGGAAAGTGAGTGTAACCCAGCCTACATCAACGTCGCGACAAACGCAAATTAGGCTATATAAAACACTTAGCAGTGGAATAAACTCGACGATTAAGCGTATCATTTGGGCCATTATTTTGATTTTATGCGCTTAATTTTATTTAACATGGAAATATTGATTCCACATATAGGCCTAATGCAATTAACTAACACAAGCAGCTTACATGTTCCAATCATGAAAAATTAAACTGAAGGGAGTATTAAGAAGGGAGTCTAGTGGCTTTCTCTTCGAGAATTATCTTTAAATGTGTATTGTATAAATCAACTGGAAATCTTTTGTGTGCTGAAACAGTAATGCAACGAGTTTACCGACTTCCCTGGGGGGGGGGGGGGGGGGGGGGGGGGGACGACTCCTTATATGAAGATTTTGGATGAAATATATATAAATATATATATATATAAAGTCCAGCCATCACACGACAAGTCTTCCAAAACAGCTCCACAAATATCAAGACCTGCGCATTATATATTTTTGGTTGTATAGAATATAGAACATAGAACCCCAAGCCACATATTACCCTATTACACACCGCATGCGCGCTATTTTTGCGCATTTGGTATGCTGTGCGGTTTGGGACGCAGCCCATCAAAATTAACCTTCATTTGCTCCACCTAGTCCTATACAAAATTATTCCTGTTTGTACTTGACCACATGTTTTTTTTTTGTTTGTTTGTTTGTTTTTTTAAAGTAATTTTTTTTCTCCTTTTTAAATATATAGGCCTATTGGAAATTGTAAAATTAATTTAAATGAATTGAGCATGGTTAAACAAGACTAAAAATAAATAAATAAAGCCTTTAAGAATGATTCATGTCTAATGTCTTTAAAAAAAAACACCTCACTTCCTGTGTAGCCTAAACATCGTGAAAGAGAGCATTATCAGCCAACTGCTAGGAAAAAGTGTTGGACTAGGATGGCATTTTATGACGAAAGAAAGAAAGTAAGAAAGAAAGTCATAACATTGAAAATACACTTCTCTGCACAGAAACAAGTCGACTTTGTTTGTTTGTTTGGTTGGTTGGTTGTGTGTGCGTGTGCGTGCGTGCGTGCATGTGTGTGTGCGTGTGTGCGCGCGCTTGTGTGTGTTAGTCTCCCCTTTGTACAGCCTTCATGAATGAGAGTCACTGAGACAGGACAGTCCAACCAAATCATTTATGTTCTCCATCATCCTTCCCGAGACTGTCAAAAAAAGTTTGCGCTTACTCTCAAGATCACGCGCTCCATAATGTCCGGCACCGAGGAGTCAAAATCAAAAGAAGTGAATCGACGTCCTGCGTCGTTTTCTTTTCTTTTTTTTTCCGTCCGAGGTCGTATTTTAACAAAGGAAAGTAAACTTGGTCGGGTAAGTTGTTATCTATCATGCGTGTGGACTGCGACTGTAAAAATATAGGTTATGATACAGGGTAGAGTAAAATGCGAGCATAGCGTCAGTGTTAAATGTTTAGAAGACTCATAGAACATCAGCGCATGAGAAATAAAAATGGATGAAATCGAGTTGATGTTTTTTTCCCCTCTCTCCGCTACGGCTGTACAGTATGGAAATTTAATTTGAATAAACATAATTTCTGATAAGTATAATATTTGAACAATTCTCAAAGTTCCTCCATTACTTCAATATTTTAGACTGTGGGAAAGCATATCAATTTGTTTTGATGATCATTACTATACATTTCAGTATGCTTCATGTGGCAATACATTTTTATTACTATGGTTCTTAAAATACTTCAAATGTAATGAAAAGTCTTTGACAGACTTTAATAGCCAGCCTATGGCTAACTGTCTTTGCATTTACTGTTGTATTGGCTATACTGTATGTATATTCAATTTAACTGTTCCTGTAAAATATATAAAAATCTATTTGTTTATTGGGTTGATAATACATAAATAATTTATTATTATAAGTTACCAGATAATAAAATAGATGCAAAATAATGCACTTGACATAACTTGTTTTAATCTGTTTAGATACTTAATAATCCTGGTTATATTTATATTTTATTTATCAATATGAAGGTGGGTAAAAGAAGTTATTAATCACACCTTGTTTGTCTTACTTGTCTTAAGCACTATTCACATTTAGCTATGTGTACTTTTATCCCAGACTGTAAAAGAAATGTTACTGAAAAGATCTGTCCAAGCTAATAAACTTATACAGTATTCTGATGAGACATGAGCTGGTTTAGTCAACTGTAAGTGGCACAAAACGGTCCCAAGGTCATGTACTATTATCTTTTATTCAGTACATGAATATGTGAGTCAAAAATAGACTGTGTATTAGTTCTGTTCTTTAAAGAGTTCGGCTTTCACCTGCCTGACTGCATCTGAACCATAGAACAATGTAACTAACACTTCAAGTGAATCTTTGTCCATTGTACAGTCTGAGAGTTTGAGTGCAGGACTGCGTCATGTGCATTCTATTAGCCTTGACATCACCTTAACTAAGTGATTGACGTTATTCTGTAACTCGTTCTCAGTTTAGATTAGCTTTATGCATGGTACAGTGGAGACCAACAATGTTCTGCTGAGACTACTTTGAGGGTACTAAGAGTGCATTAGAGCTGCTTCTCTTTAATATAGGCACATATATTTGTGCCCTTGAGATGTCAAGCAGAAGGAAGGCATGGTACGTATTAGGCTGATCAGGATGTAATTTGCATTTTTGCCAAGACTGGTGTTTCTATGTTACTTTACGAACAAGCCAAAGTCAATAAACCTAAGGCAAAAATACGTTCATGTGTGATCTTTTTTTTCCCCTTTTACCACAGTGCAAACAAATCAGTTTGGTCTCACATGGGATATATTTGAGTGCCAGCCATGAAATAATAATTAGCCCTATTTTAATGGCTTAAAACTAGATAAACTCCAAGCAAAGAGTGGCACCTAGCCAGTAAATACAAAATTGTGAATACCCATGTTTCTCTCTCCACAAGTGCCACATTCCCACCTGAGACTGCAGTGATTGGGGTTTAATTATGCACCGAAAGTGAGGGAAAGGTTGTGTGAACATCTGTGCATCTGGAACAGGCCACTGGCTGCTTTTCAGAGACCCGTGGTCCCAGCATCTTGCTGTTACTCATTCACTTTGTCAAGATAATTATTTGTTTTTGGTTATTTGTCACCAGTGCTTCATCCATAAGGAACCTGTAACTGAGTATCACAGAGCCAAGAGTCACAATCATTTGTTCTACTGTAATTAAGGCAAAAAAAGGGCACTTTCATATACATAGGGAGAAATAAAGAGAATTAAGTGATGTATAACGTATATACCAGTCAAATGTTTGCGCATTACAGTAAATAGTCATTTTGCTAAAGAATTATGGATGAAATCTGTTCTGAAGACAAATGTACTATATAAATTGATTTCTGAATCAAAATGTATTTTTTAATATGTTGCTTTTATTTAAAACAACAATCAGTTTTCAATTGGAACTTTGGAGAAGTAGTGAGGAGCTTGACTTATTTGGGAATTGTAAGAAAAGCCTCCTGGGTGAAGTTTCCATCATGACGCTGGTTGAGAAGATGACAAGAGTTTGCCAAACTTCATCAGGAATATTGCTAAGAATTTAGAATATAAAGTAGTTTCTACTGCATAATTCCATGTGTGTTATTTCCTAGTTCAAAAATAAAAGAACCTTTCTTTGAGAAGGTATGTCCAACCGTTTAACTGGTAGTGTACATTATTCTGAACTGAGGTAGTCTGAATTTAGAAAAATACGCAATGGGCTTATGTTTGAATTTTCTGTCCTGATTTCACCTCTGTCTCTCATTCTTACTCAGCTGTAACTCATCCTACCACCTTCCTTCCTTGTCATGCCCACTTCAATCTCCCTCACACACCATACTGTTTGCATATATGTTATGCATAAAGACAACAGTAGATCTACTTCCTCTGTCTCTCTTGCAATGGCAGACAGGAAAACAGGTCTTGTCTGAAGGCTACCCTCCCTACCTATCCTCCGGCTGAGCATAGTCAGACCTTTTCCCAAGCCAAGTCAAACACAGCCTTCTGCCAATGACAACCTTCTCACAACAGCACATGCACAATACACCATACGAAATAGGCTGTGTGCTGGCCAGGCTTCACATGGCTCAGTCCTAATGGGAAAAATAACCTTGCTAGTGCGTGTGTGTGTGAGTGTGTGTGCATGTGTGTGTGCGGGTGCAGATCGTAGTCAGCTTCATGTAGAACATGTTTGTGGTTACGGCACATTTGGGAAATGAATAAAAGACTAAAACGAATGAAGCCAAGGAAGAAATAATGAGAGATAGAGTGATTAAAGAAAGACAAAGAATGTCATCATTTAGTACTGGCCACTGTTCAATGGAAAATCACCACTGACAGCATCATTTATCCCAAGACTAAGCTTAATCTGTTTTCAGAAAGCCCAGCCCAATGAGTTTTGGGTGTTCAATCTGGCAGGTCCAGTGCAAAGCGAAAGCATGTGTGTGTAAATGGGCACATGAAGGAGAGCTACCCAGAGACAACATGTGGAAGAAACAGCCTGGTATGATGAAATGTTTGTGTCTTCATAATGCTAATTATGTCGCAGATTCCCTCGCAAAATCATTCCGCTGTTGTCATTTCGTCTCCCAACTATATCAGAGAGCAGGCCAAATGAGTTTCCACACCCTCACACACACGCACACACATGTACCCAGTGCAAATTACATCCAGGCCGAATTTCACCGTGGAAAAGTTCTGCTTTCGTGTTACACACTGCTATGTTCACTGTGCTTTCCACAAAAGGCCCTTTCAAAATATGCATTCAAGAAGAAACCGTTCATATAAACGATCCCACACCTATAAATTATTGCACACCTATAAATTATGTCACTGTGAAGCTTATTGCTTCATGGCAGATTACAGGTTTTTATAAACAACGGTGAATTATTTTTAGAAGAGTAAAAAGAAATTTATTACAGTTAAATGTTTTGAATTATCACATGGTCTTCCATGCTTGTAAATGTCACTGGAGCAGAGCAAGTTCATTCATTACTTTAGCCTTTTGTGAACTAGCCAAACAGTAGACAGTAGACAGTACTCCCTACGCAACTGACTTACAGTAAGGATGCAGTCATATATTCAGGCAGTTACTGAAGGTGTGTGTGTGTTCACATGTGAATGTGAGATTTAAAAAAAAAATGTTTATTAGTCCACAGGAGAAAATAGACTGTGTACCATCTATCAAGCACTTTATTTAACATTTTACAAAGGCTTTTAAACTTTAAGATTCCCAGTCCTTTCCCTGAACAAACTGGCCTCTATGTGAAACGGCAGCAAAAGTCTGTGAATATGTGACACAGATAGAAAGAAACCAGGGACAGCCTGAAAAGAGAAAGGAATTTTTACGACAGTGTCAGTAGGATGCATGGGGGAGGGAAGTTGCATCCTGACGGTGAGTTGTTGTCTTTGAGCTTGTAAACGGTCAGCCATTTTAGGTCTGGTTACAGCACTATTTGATTAGGTGCATGTTTACTTGGAAGTGAGCTCAGCAGGGCATCTGTGGAAATCTGCGACAAAGCGAAGGTGTGACAGTGTCCAGGCAACAGATGTAAAGCTGCTTTAACTAAACACGAGTGCACTTTTCTTAATCAGCTAGGAATGGCTTCTAGAAAACCAAAACCAAGTCTGCACGAAAGTACAATATGAGGAAAAAATGACTGCTCTGAGATCATATTTACTTCTTCTGAAAGAAAAAGTTAATGAATCCAAAATTAGATGAGCATGTAAGGGCACACCTCTGCATTGTTATTATTATTATTAAAGCAGGAGAGTAATGTAACATGGCAATGAGAAAGTCACCTTAAAAAAACATAATATAGATATTTTGCTGACAATAGCAATACAAGTTAACAAGTAAAAAATTTGGAAACACATTTGCTCTTTTAACTAGACCATGACTGATCTCTTATCCATTTTTTAATACTCATAAATTCAGAATTTTTACTTGGGGACAAACATCTGGGAATCGTAATCATGTGTTATCCTGTTGCTTCTGGTTGAAAGTCTGAACTGAGGAAGTACCCAAACTTTCAGTGTTAATATCCATTTGTATGAGCAATTACTTTTTAATTACTTATAAGAAATTAATTTTTAATTACTTCCAAATTGTACAATTTGAATAGATCCCGTTTTTATTCTTTTTTTTTTTTTGTTCTGTTCTGTTATAGCCTCAAGATGTTCACTGTGATAAAAAGACAGATAAAGGGAGTGTGTGTGTGTGTGTGTGCATGTGTGTGCGCGTGTGTGTGCGTGTGTGTGTGTGTGTGTGTGTGTGTTTGTGTGCATGCAGCTGTGAGGCAGTGTGAGTAAGATAGCAATTGTGTTGTTAGTTACTGATGTGAATGGAGCTGCTGTAAGTCTGCAGGATGATATAGAGATCATTCTTCCCAGTGGTCCAATGGGAAGCTGGGAGCTCCTTTTTCTTACACAGACACACAGAGGGACACATGGACACACACACACACACACACACACACACACACACACACACACACACACACAGAAGCTCAACTTCTCTCTGCTTCCTGCTTTATCCCTGTTTAATGCAAACTTAGTTTTCCAGCAAATGACAAAACAGCAAAACTAATTTTGTAATATTTACTGCACTTTATACATTATGTTCTGTAGTATAATTTGGAAGACCATGGATAGGGCCCTTTGCAGAGTGCTAATTCAATTATAACCCATAGAGTATGCTTTTTTTATTAAAACATTTTAATGTTATTCATACAGAGGTTAAAAACAGCAAACATCTGTGTTTTGGGCATGTTATGAGGTATTTGGAGGGTTTTTTTTCTTCTTCTTCAAATCCTCTATAGCATGATCTCTAGGTATTGTGCCTATTTATTGATCAGATACAGGGAGAGAAGACTGAGTGAGTCCATGCTTCAATTCAATTACAGGGACACTTCATTTAAAGCGCAAGTGTATACTGATTTGGTTTTCTATTTCCATTAGAGTGGACTGATGTCTGCTTTTTGACATGCCGCAGTGCCTGGCCCATCCAGGGAACCCCTTTTTACAACAAACTCAATAAAGATCTGTTACATGCACTGTACTAGTTTACAAATGTACCAATTTGAACCCGTTGCTGTGATAACCAAATTATTTTATGAATTTATTACAATTAAGATCATTTCAAAGCTGAACTCTGCAGTTCATTTTACAGAGGAGTGGCTTATTTACTTGTAGAAAATACTAAATCCATTCTCTGACACTGGTGGCATATAGTGGAAGAAATCACATGTAGTGTTGTTAATAACTGTACCTACATGTCAGTATTCACAGGCAAATGCATACAGATAGCATGTATTTATATAAATATTAAATGTTAAGTACATAGCTAATGCATTACCCATAATATCAATACCTAACGAATCATGTGCGTGTGTATATGTGTGTGTTTCCTAATGGATAGAGTTGTGTTAGGGGAATGAGGAGAGCCCATGGAGGCTTCATCAGGCTAATCACATGTCCCTAATGCCCTAAACAGTCCATGATGCCAACAGTGCCAAACAGCCTAGAGGCAGTGCCTTCTGTTGATCAGCTTCCACTCAGCCTGCTGCTTTAACCCAGGACCAGAGTTCAGCCTGGGGTCATGAACCTGATCAGCACTTTCCTTAGCATAGATTGAGAGTAAGAGGGGAAGAATCAGACAGACAGACCAGCAATGCGACATGTGTAGACAATGAATGCCAGGCAATAAAGCAACACAGGTGAACAGTAGAGTAAGTAAAAGTAGGTAATAAAATAACTCAGACTGCAAGTGTGCTTGTGCTCCCTCAAATGCAAATGCAAGCACACAAAGCACGAGACCTGCATATTTACAGGTCTTTAAATAAGACACGACAGAGAGATGACAACCAGGCCTGCTATTTGCATTCCTCTTGGTTCCCGCTATAAATTTGCTTTATAGAATACTCACACACAAAAAAAACTTAGTCACAAAACTAGTAATTGAAATATTCATTAGTAATTCATTTCCATAACTATGAACTATGATGTAGCTATATACATAAAAATATATTTAAACATATAATTGGTCTATTGTTTTGAATGAATCTCAAAGCCGTTTTCACGGTTGTGCTTCAGTAAGTAATCAATGCTATGCTAACACTCCCTTTGCTCCAGTCTTCAGTTTTCCTTTATCCAAACTTAGCGGCGCTCCAACACACACATACACATGCACACATTCACACAGTCCCTTGCGTGGTGAATGTAAATGAGGTGGAACAGCTGAATTTGTAACGGCGGCGACAGTAATGCTAATGGTGGGTAATAATGGCCGCAGTGGACGCGTCAGCATTAGCGAGGGCGATGGCTGAAATATGACTCGTGACGAGGGTCTAAATCTGCTTAGCATTGATTTTGCAGTTTTGATGAAAATGCATCACAAGCCTGCAGGGCTCCCTAAAATCAATTGAACTCCTTAGAGATAGAAGCCCAGCGGCAGTTTGACGGACAGGCTGAGTGGCATGCATCCAGACAAGCTTATCATAGTCCGAGGCACTGCATGATGCCACTGGTGTTCTAGATTTGGGACAATATTGAGTATGTATCGAATGCCACACATGCACCTAGTCTAAGTGTTACCTGGGGAGATTGTAGCTGGTTTGGTTACATGCAGAGATAGCAGAGATAAGGAGACTGAAAGGGCTGCATTTGTGGCTAAATTTGAATTTGAATGATTAGACAATAATGAATAAATGTAAATATTTCACTTTTCAATATTTCGAATTAACAAAAACCCAACAATGTATTAAAATGGTGTTTTAAGCTACAGAATCTTGGTGGTATGACTTTAATATCTGTAATGAGAGAATCCAAAGAATATTGTGTACCTCTAAAACTTATTTAAGGTACATAATTGGCGTGCATTGTACCTTTGAGATTAAAAAAAACTATCTGTACATGCCGTTGTTTATGATAGTGCCAGATATTACATGGCAAACTCTAAGGATCGATGTGGAATCACTAGCACATCCTATTTTTTTCCTTGACTATGCATGTTTTGCTGCATAGGCATCCTCAGTGACATTGTGTGCTCATGACCTTGCCATGACCACTCTGCCTGTGTGACCTCAGAATGACCTTCACGAGGAGAAGTATGGCAGGACAGATGAGTTTTCTGTGAATAGAAATAGGAGCACTATAGCACACAACGCCACCCAGACGCCTTAGTTCTCATTCCTCCTGCTCACCCACTCCATCAAACAACCACACTCAGTATCAGTACACACCTTTGAATAAAGTTCACTATATGACAGTACTGCCTCGCAAATAAATGCAAAAAAATTAAATGCCAGAAAATACAAGCTGTTGGTCATAATGCCACATTCATGTCACAAGGGAAAAGCTAAAATTACTACTGGGAAAGAAATAGGAAACAACATTCATATCAACTTCTAGAAGGTAGCCAGAAATTAGTTGGCTTTCTGAGAATGTTTTGAGTTTTGTGATCCAGGGTGCAAATGAAATGCAAAAGGTACTTAAAATTACACCATCTCAGTAATTTTAATCTTAAAAATATTTTTTTAAATGTTATTGTCTCAGAGACCCTCCTTCAACAGACCAAAGCATTTCTTCATTATGTGCCGCATTAGCCACTTTCATACATCAGCGCCCCCATGACATTAACAAGGGTGAGAATCTCTCATAAGCCAATGCAAGTCTATGGAGAGAAGCTTCTCTACCGTGCTAAAATCATCATTATGTATCTATAACTCAGAGAACAGTGCAGCCATGAATACTACAGGGTGTCCCAAAAGTCTCCACACATTGGGGAAATTAACACTTTTTTAAAAAAAATTTATTTATATATTATGGTAAATGGTCTGCACTTATATAGTGCTTTTTTAACCTCAGTGGTTCTACAGAGCACTTTATACTGGTTCTCCTTCACACACACACCTATGGTAGCAGAGCTGCCATGCAAGGTGCTAGCTCGCCATCAGGAGCAACTTGGGGTTCAGTGTCTTGCCCAAGGACACTTCGGCATATATATATATATATATATATATATATATATATATATATATATATATATATATATATATATATATAAACTTACTATATATATATATATATAAAATTATCTCACCAGACCAACTGAGAAGTGGATGCCCACGAACATCCACTGATGAAAGCACAACTGATTTGGCACTGGAATACATAGTCCACTATGTATGGGGACTTTGTGGATGTGTAGATCCCTAGAGTGAGGTGGTCTGGTGGATCTGTTATGTTGTCACTTCAAATCAGTACAGATTTCTTCTGACTGATCACCTTCATCCTATGATGAAACATTTCAATCCTAATGGGAGTGGGGTGGCATGGCTCCCTGCCACACTGTGCAGGATAAGCGGCACAGAAAATGGATGGATGGATGAATGGAAGAGGTTTCATTCTGCTTGACTCCAGCCATTAAGCATGAGGACTCGCTGAATGGTTTGAGGATTATTAAATGATCATGTGTAAATGATATGATATGACATTCCCAGTCACCAGGTCTCAATCCTATTGAACACTTTTGGGAGATTTTGGATTGGCATGTGAGACAGTGCACTCCACCACGTTTATCAAAACACCAAATGAAGGAATATTATTTGGAAGAATGGTATTTATCACTTGAGTAAAGCTCCAGAGACTTCCAGAGAATCTGAGCCAAGGTGCACTGAAGCTGTTCTAAGTGGCTCGTGATGGTGTAACACCCTTTATTTTGTTTCTTTCTTGAATTGGTCACCTATCTGTACAGTATGTGCTGAAGAAAAGATAAAAAGCTACTGTACAACCACAATTTTTCCTGTGCAAAGGAAAGGAGAGTGCATAAAAAGGGTTGAATTGGGAATACTGTGAATTTTCACATGCTCCCCAATTCACTGTCATGATTGCAGCATAAGGAAAGGTGCACACTAACACTTCATCTCTCTGTGCTCTTCAGCGTAAGCTCTCCTCTTGGTATCAGCAGCCCAGCAGGATTTTATCTTCATTTTTACAGGTTTCAGTAATCCCCTTTTTATGTTGTTCTCTCATTTTTATTGCCTCTTTTGAGTTCTGTATAAATTTATTGTCAGCCTGAACACACTGCTTTAAATCGCTACCATCTGTAGATACTTAGGGTTTGTCTTTTTATTTTGTTTTGCTTTTGTTTTTCTAATCATGTTAAGATCACTGAATTAAAAGAGGCTCTGGAAAAGGTAATGCGTAATAAAAAAAATTTTAAAAAACCAACATACCAGTGTTTGTTTTGTTTCAGTTAAAAAAAGCCATTAAGGCTTTCAGTTTTAGTTTCAGTGTGCACTGAAGCTTTGCTCAGCCACTAGCAAGGTCGCTGATTGACTTGAGTCTCAATTAGGGACGATGCATTTAGTCCCCTGAGTGCTCTTATGTAAATCACTGGCTCAGATGCTGACAGCAGTGCCCACGCGCACACAGATCACACAACACATGCAGTTTAATTAGGCCTAGGTGTGCATGCACAGAACTCGCTGACAGATGTGCGAGTGTGTGTGGGGGTGGGTGCGTTATCTAATCTTATTGTGTGCCTATAAATAGGTTTTCTGTATGTCCAGGTATGCATGCATATGAAAAAAACAAAACAAAAAAAAAAACATGTGTTTGTCTGTGTGTGTATGTGTGAGAGGAAGAATGCTCGCATTACAAACTGGCTGAACATCATACTATAAATGAATCCTGAAGCCTACTCCAGGTCATTCTTCATCAGACAGTCTTTAACCATTTCCAAAGTTCTGGTGGTTATTAGAATTAATGTAGAATTGAATTTCTCATTCCCCATATCTCAGGTTGATTAATACTCCTCCTATCTTCACAAAAACCACAAGAGATGAGAAGAAACCAGAAGAGCTGACCCTAGATTAGCAAGTAAGCCAAAAGAATGTGCTAATAAATAACAATTATATGTCATAAAAAAAAACCTACACATTAAGCACATCATTTCCATGATTAGTCTATTTATTTATTTCAAAGGCAGAAGAAACAGTATATAATTGAAGAAGGATGCAGATTTTCTGGTGAAAAAAAAAATAATAATAACTATGTTGATTGATATCATAATCAATGTAATTAAGTGCTATCGGGAGTAATTGTGGATGTGGCAAACAACACAAATAATCGTGATTCATCAAAACCACCTCAGAATACACATCTGGATTTGTGAAAAATGGTTAGCATCGGTGAAACACTCATGTTAAATGTCAGTAATTTGTTAGGAGACATTTTAGTAGTACAGCTGTTTGACTTGCTTATATAGTCAATATTAAATGACAGGCAGGTTCTGTCTTAATGGTATACACACACACACACACACACACACACACACACAGACACACACACGCACACACACACACACACACACACACACACACACACACACACACACACACACAAAAGCAGCTAACAAGCAGGCTAGTCTTGTGCTTTTTAATGACCAGGGAACCTTCATGCCTGCCAATTAAATACACCAATAAGAGCCTATTAAATAATACATGGCTGTTATTTAGTGTCACAATTAAAAAATGCACATCACTGTAAACTCAGACACCAGAAACAACAGACCTTCCATTTAGACGAGAACGATAATGCTCTGGGTCCTAAAACTGCCCTTACATCTGAGCGCCAGTGGTGACCAGACATGTGCCCATTTAAAATGCTGTAAAGCAGAGATCCCTTTTTAATGGGCCATGCCAGGCCCGTAGGACAGACGCACAGGGAAAAGAGAGAGATGATCCATCTTCACCCCTCTTTTTTTTTTTATAGGGGCCAATAAAGGTGTCTGTCATAAATTTTTTGGAGATCCCCCACTCTTGAAAACCTCCACAATAATGAAGGAGCACTGGACAAGCTGAATAAATCTCACCCACATACACAGGCTGGCATTGATAGAAGCGCACACAAACAGGCTCACACATTCACAAATCCAATGATGTGGCAGTTTGGAAATATGAACACACATGTTTGTCCACTCATTTGATTTTGGCATGGACTATCAGAGATGTACTGTCCACAGATAAAAGACTTTTCAGTAAGTTACATCACATTAACACTGGAGAAGACATTTCCAAATGTACAGCACTGTTTACTGTACACTGTTTCACTGCCTGAATTTGTTGGTGTGTATTTTTATGGCTGATGCGGATGTCTTAACATAATATCAGACCTCTTACTGCAGGGGTAACTTCTGTAACACCCGACAATGCACAAGTATGCATTTTTTTTAGTGAGTGTTTTTGGTTGTTGTTTGTTTGCTTTTGTTGTTTTCATTCCCATTATTGTGCCTGCAATTATCAAATACATGAATGTTTATGAGGGGGGGGAAAAAGCAAATTAGAAAATAATGATAAAGAGCATTTTGGGCTAGGGTTTTGTGTATTTTCTATTTTATCTGCTAACTTTACAGTTAACAACAACAAAAAAAATATTTCACACTATTTCAAATTGACATTATTTTTGGTATGATATTTAGGTAGTTGTTTTGTTATTGTAGCTAGGAAGCTAATATTATGCTAGTTTTGTTCTGGAAGAGCGATATCCGCTTTATTAGCATTGTTATCTGAATAAAATTATGAACACCGGTCATTTTGTTCATTTTCAATGCGGATGTAAATGTAGATACAGAGGAGCAAAGTTGACGAGCTAAAATGTGAGCTTTTACAAAAGAAAAATGTTTTTGTTTCTTTTTTGCGCAAGCATAATGTTAACTCTGCTACTGTTAGCAGACAAACTGTTAGCTTTTCTATTTTCTTTTTTTTGCAGTTTGAGATCAAAATGGCACAAAAAATCAAATCCTCTTTTTTATACAGATTTCATGAATCCAGAAGACCTAATTCTGTTGGTTGGGGCAATTTTCAAAATTTAAGCATGTCTCTTAAACAATAATAATTTATCAGGTTTATTAAACACCCGTGAGACAGGCAGGGAACAAATTTTAAGCAGATCTAGTGACTAAGCATTTGAAGTGGTCATTCTCTGTGCTATGTCTCACTCTTTCTCTTGTCAGGGTGCCAAATGACGAGGTGATCTAAGGTCACAGGTCAAACTTTAGAAACAAATGAACATGTTGTTATCTCTCTACACCCAATGTCCACAACATTAAAGTGGACAACGTTAGGAGTATTCTGAATTGTTCAAGTATTCTGAGATTTGGAACATATTCACACATCTGCAGCAGATTAAGCAGTCCATTCTTCTTGCAACACACATCCACAGATATATGCTTAGCAATTGCACTACACATACTGTGAAAGGAATACTATCAGCACATGAGAGCTATCCTGTGAAACTGCAATCAATGCGGAGGCTTGACTTGCAAACAACACAAATCAAGCCAAATTAAGTTTAAGAGGCCGTTGAGCTGCTAACGGATGAGCAATGTGACATCAGGCTGCTGCCTCAGACACGGAGATAAGTAACGACACTCTGTCACTTTCTGGACGTCACTCACAGCTGACGGATGCTGTGGCGTAAGTACCATGTGTTTGGGTCGAATGCCACAGCATCAAGTGCTTACTGGAATCGTTAATATCAGCTTAATTTTTGCAAGTTGGACTGGATAGAAATTGGACTCTGTTTTATTAGTGTACCTCTATGGTTGAATCAAATTGAATTAAAATAATGTTTATTTAACTTGATTTCCCAGTCATGTTATTGGATAAATGATACACTGATTTGAAATGAACTGAACCAACAATCATTTCTTTATCAGCTTTGCCAAAAAGTGTCCATGGATCTATACTTACCAAACACATAAGACATAAAAGAACAAGAACATCTTTTTTAAAATGTACATTTTCTATAAAGATATGCTGATCCATTACATTTCCAACACTGCAAAAAAAAGAAAAAGTAAAGGATTACAGTAAGGCCAAAGTTCAACCTACTTGACTGAACCATTTGAGTGATATGAAAACGATAACAAAATTTGTCACTGTGCTGGCTTTTCTAAATGTAGACCAGGAACAATCCCTCACTTCAGGGACAGGTCTTCCGGACACAAATTAAGCCTTTTCCTAGAATGAATCACACTGTCACTGGTCATTCTCTGCAGAAATTTCCTCTTAGTCCAAAACTAGGTGTGATTTGGGGTCCGGAAAACCGGCTCGTAGCTCTATGGAAAGACGTAGGAACAGGAAGCAATCGCTCTTTCTCTGCCTCTCACTCTTATCTGGAAAGGGTTCTCCATTGCTTGTGTCTCATGAGTGCTCTGTGAGTGCTAGGCTGATAAACCGTTCTAAATGACTAGACATGGACATCAATAACTACAACAAATCCCACACAGAAACAAAGATACACAGAAGCCCAGCTACTGAACTGTTTTACAGGCACAGGGATTATCGTTAGAATGTTCACTTTTCACATGCCAAAGTGGTTCCTTAACTGTGAAAACTGTGACGTAAGGTTTGCAGGCAAGTACTGGAGATTTTCACATAGCTGCATCAGGGTAGTCTTCGTGATACACCATGGAAACAGCAGTCCAAATGATTTATTAATCATGATACACAATCGAAACAGCAGTCCACATGATTTATTAATCATCACTCTGTGTACACCTACACACATGCATGCATATATATCCAAAGCTACTCTGAACCAACCAACAAGATGTAATGTGGTCAAGCTAGAGAGCAAGGGTTGGATCATCTAATTACCTGTATGGGGGAGTTTACACTGAGATATGAATATTCACACGCAGAGGAGGAGCCATTGAAGGAAAGGACGAAGGAAGTAGAGGTGGAGACGGTGAGAACATGGCGGTGGGGGTTAGGACAGAGCGAATTCATCTCAAAACTGAGCCTACAGTGCTATCCTGTGGAGAACTTCCAGAATGCATCTTTAAAACATTCCAGTCTCTGGACAGATTGTAGATTTTTTTTGCAAGCTGTTTATCCATTAAACATCATCATTTAATGGACGTTATAAATTCAGTTTGTAAATTTAATCAGTAAACACTTACAAATGGTATCTCAGGGGTTCTGTACATCCTAAAGGGGTTCTACTTGGATCTGTTTCTCAGAAAAGAACAGTTCCCTCAGTGGGACAAACTGAAGAACTTTTCACAGTGCTTGATAAATCTTTTTTTTTCTTCATCTAAGCCTTATTGGCACAATTCAGGAGTAATTTTACATTTATGGAATTTGGCAGCCTTTATCCTGAGTGACTTACATTTATCTCATTTATACCACTGAGCAGTTGAGGGTTAAGGGCCTTGCTCAAGGGCCCAGGAGCTGCAGCTTGGCAGTGCTGGGATTTGAACTCATGGTCGTCCAATCACTAGTCCAATGTTTAACCGCTGAGCTACCACTGCCCTCAGAGAGCCAGACCATCCAGGAATCGAACCTAGAATGAACATTGTATTGCTCCAGGTGAACTCTTCTCTTTCCATATATTAATGCCTCTTCTAAGACAGAAAAGGCAGTAGAGGGTCAGAGATAAGCCTCTTAGGAGTACATATAACATTTAGCAGTTAAGTTACCCTTATAAAGGTCCCAGATGTAGTGGAAAAGGTCAGTGGCACTGGTACTTTATTTCCTTACACACATACTCTTGTCATATTCCAATCCTTGGATCTTCTGATCATAACATTCCTATCTGTAATGTTACTAACACCTAAATTTAATACTAAGTGTTGCATTGTTAATTGAAAAGAATCAAACCACATCCTGCCTCTGCATCTTTTTCAGATGTCCTCTGCCTTGATGACCAGGTGCAATGAACAGGGTGAATCCTTATCTATCAGCGTTGCTTGCTCCCCCCCCCCCCCCCCCCCCCCCTTCATTTTCAGCATGGAAGGTTTAATGTGCAATCAGTCTCTGACAATACCCATATATTGTAATTATCCATTATTATGAGGAAAGATGAGTAAGGTTTTGGGACAAAACTCCACCTGAATTAATGTCTCTATTAATCATCGTTATGTCTTTTGGAGGAAAATTGGTTTCGGTGCGTTCTCTATCTGTTGGTTATTTATGTATTTCCTGAATGGAGGCTTAATTACAGACTTGGCTCTTCAGTGACAGCTGAAATCTCAGATGATGTGCTCCTGTATGCAAGTCTTGAAGTAACCTTAAAGAGACACAGAACAAGACATTTTGTTTATGAGAAAAATCAGAGAAATATAACAGTAATACTTTTTTTGTAATGATACCTTTACTTGTTTTTTGGCTGTAACAGTCAGAGAGAATATGAGCACCCTTGAACATGAGTCAGCCACAGGTTAAGGAGTATGTGGTAAAAATTTGATATTATTCTTCCTACATCTTGAACGTGCAAAAAATGACTGAGACCTGTGCTGATTGCAAAAGTCTGCAAGTGAATTCTTTAACAGGCATACAGGGCTGAGTATGTAATCAGCATGTTGCTGAGCTGTGATGGCATCATCTGCAATTTGCACATTTGCACAACTCTCAATTCACTGTGAAGCTCTGGAGCAAATTACAGAATACTGATACAAAATATCATGATGGAGCCATGATGGAGCCATGGAGTCATGGAGAGCATTTCTATGGAAAATTGTTCTTAGAGTCAGGATGGAAAGTGACTGCGAAGAAGAAACTGCAGTACCACATGTGTACAGCAGATGGCACAGTGATATGGCAGCTATGAGAGTTATGGTATCACACACGATTGATGGAGGAATCAGTGAGGTGGTGCTCTTCAACAGAATGCAGAAAGTACTTATTCTAAAGCCAGGGAAATTTCAATTCCGTGTTTGAAAGCATTTTGTTTTTTGTAATCTTATGACCTTTTTAAACTATGGCCTGCCCTTGAAAATGTACTCATTGGCTGGGAGACATTCAATGATGAACTGAGTGGAAAAAGCCATAGTTTGTGACACTGCCATCTGCCAGGTTAGTTGGAAGTGCAGCTGCGCTCCGAGGATCCTCTTTGCATTTAAACACAATGTACAACTGCTTTGCGTTCCCTCCAATGGAAACAGATCATTATATTGTCTCAGCAATGTCATTAAAGATGGATAGATATATGGAGAGTTGCATTTCCTCTTTGAACAGTTTAACGGAAGGAGGATATCCCACCTCCCTTTATCCACTTCAGTGGCTTCAAGGCTCAGCAGAAAGCTTGCACTGCTGCATGTATCTAAGAGACATGGGCTAATATTTACACAAGGGCAGGTGTTAATATTTACCCTCATTAATTCCTCCAAACTCTTCATGCAGAATGGGTCGCTTCAGCTTTGAAGAAAGCCGGCCTGTGCCCTCTCCTCAGTCCCCTTTAAAGTGTAGCCTGGTGTGTTTGTACAGTGTTAATCCTGCCATGCATCAGGCTGACACTCGTGCTTGGTCTTATCACAGCCAATGGAGAGGGTTCTGACACTCAGGAGAGGGATAATGGGAGGCCCAATGAAGGGGAAGCCAAATGGAAGACAATTTTGGACTAAATACATTTTTCATACTGAATAACTAACTAAATAAATAATAATAAATAAATAATAATAACTGACTACTTCAGCCATTGTTTTGCACATAAAATGCACATATCTGCACTTTACATCACATACAGTATAGTCATAATGTTGCTGCCTTCTATCTTTTATATCCCTTACACTATATTTTTATATTTTCCTTTTCTACCTGTATAATCATAAATTCTGGTTATGTAAATTCTATGTTTAGGTCACAGACATAATAAGCATTGCACTGCATTGTGTTGTGTATGATTGGGTGTGTGTTAGATAAATAAAATTTGAATTTGAATGATTAAACAATAAAACAAACAAATAAATAAATGTAAAACTAAATAAATGAAAAATGTAAATATAATATTAAAAATATATATATTTTTAAATGCAATAATGCTAAAAATATATATTTTGTGTGTTTTTATATCTACCTTATGGGGACATTTGACTGGTCCCCCAGAGGTTTCTTTAGTTGTTTTTTTTTTTTTTTCACAAATATCATCTTTATTTTATTTATAAACTTAAAAGAGCCTAAAGGTTTCCTTTTGGTTACTGAGATTAAGGTTTTTAAGGGTATGATTTAGGTCTAGTCACAGCATTAATTAGCCACATTAATAATTATTTCAGTGGAAAGTACTCACAAGGAAACTAAAACATACATTTCTCTCTCTCTCTCTCTCTCTGTCTCTCTCTGTGTACATGTGTGCGTGTGTGTGAAACTGGATGTGGCCGATATAAAATTGCAATAAGGATTCATAATGATTGACTAATTAATGATTAATAAAGGACATACATTGAAAAGACGTACATTGAAATTTAAACTGTATCTTTCATCTATTACAATTTTGAGGATGGGATTGGGGGGTTGATTTTGAAAGTTGTTGTAGACTTGATTGAAAATTATTAATTAAACATGGCTGCTCTAGAGGTAAACATGTAACGTGGCATTTTTGCAACAGTGAATATGAAAATCGCTCATGAAATGAAATGAAATGGATGCTGATGAAGAAATAACGAAGGAACAAATTGACAGTGCATTTAGAGTTTGGGGGGTTGGTCTGGATGTCAGACACCAGAGGCAGGACTCCTGAAAAAACTCAACTAATCACTCCACCCCCCTGTGCTTTGATGAGTAAAAGTGGCAAGTTCAATTTCAAGTCAAATGTGACGTGTCATTTTCAGTGTAATTGAAACAAGTAAATAATGATTTTCATTAATATGTGAACAACAAACACATACATTCATGTCGCATTTAGTGTCATTTCATTTCATTACTATTTATTGTCACAATACACAGTATTTAATAATTTCTTGGTTTTTATTTGTTAAATTTCGTCTTCCCAGAAGATATATTCTGTAGTTATAATGTCAGCTCCAAAGTTTATAGTAGATATGGTCTGTACACCTCAACTATTCAGAGAGTCCTGAATTCTCTTATTCGTTTAGCTATCATAATCTCTTTCATCAAATTTAAGTGACCTAGATACATTTTATAGGCCGCTTTATAGAATTTACAGTCTGCAAAAGTAGCATTACAACCCTGGTTGCCATAACAATGAAAGAGTCACCCAAGGAAGGATGATAAGGGTTTAGGTCAAGGGTCACTTTGAGGAAACATCCACTTCCTCCACCTATACTACAAACACACATGTACACACACACACACACACACACACACACTCACGTACCCATGCACACAGAACAAACATAAAATCCACTCAGAATCCCGCCAGAAGGCAGAGGAAAAGCGTTCATATTTATAACTCTCATTTCGACAGTGTGTTCCCCCTGAAGCAGAAGCAGGCCGTCTCTGAGCCACCCTGATGAGTGCCATAAAACTCAGCTGCCATAAAAATTGATTTGAAGCGAAACAGAGAAAATGGAGACATACTCGAAAATAATTATACACATGAACGCTTAAACACCAGCGCTGCTACCCCATGTGAGTTATGGCACATATTTACCCAGAGCGCGATGCAAAAATCTGACCCCCTGCGCTATGGCACAAAACATTTTAAACAGCTTCTTTATTGTGTTCATCTGACTTTGTGCTTTCAATTCAGCTCAAGTTTATTGTTTGGAGTCATATTTGCTGTGTTCCTCTTGTCAGTCTGCGCTGCAGCAGTGATTACTATATCCACAGGGGCCTCTGTGAAATTGCACACACTCAATAAACTCGATAAACTTTACTAATGAACACAGCGGTATTTCAAGATGTGAGACATCATTACTTTTAACTCGCCTCTAAGCCAAAGGATGAAAAAGAATGAAGATGAACAGGGTGTGGTGAATTTAGTATCCCGAACCCATACATAAATGTCTTTTACCTATTTAGAATCGTAGTTGAGGCCTAGTAATCACTGTGTGATTAGGGAAGAAAGGATTCAACTACCAGCTCAACACTGGAAAATTGTTAAAATTACGCTATCAATACACTTGATAGCGTCATTTGAACAATTTTCCACTGTTGAGATTCTTAATAGCAGAGATCTCTGTTATTCATAGCTATAATCTTCATTTTTTTATTGTTTCATTGTACCCCCTTCATACACAGTGTTCACCTTCTGTTTTCCGTCTGCATCTCTTTGCCTCCCTTCCTCTCTCCTTCTCATTTTATCATCTGTAATCTGCCACATGAATCAACGAAGCGTGCCCTCCTCTCGACCCCAAGCAGAGTTCAAGTAAACCTGAGCATGTCCTTGATTTGACTCCCACCTCCACCCCCTTTGCTTCTCCCTGCTTTCATTTATCAGCCCCTATAATGCCCCCACACCCACACTACCACCATCTCCAGTTCACTCAATTCCACAGTTTCCCATTCTATGCCTTCTCAAGGACTGTAAAATGCTCCACCCACATAAGAGGTGGGCTCGTTTCAGTAATCCTCTGATTGGTTCTCCTTCAACCATTACTCCTGCAGTCAGTATGAGAAAATGGAATCAGTCGCCCTCCCTTGTACACTCGTCTTTGTTGTCAGTTCTACTGGTGTGGACTTTTTATTTCTGGATGTCAGAAGTCATGAATCTCGTCCTCTTTATATCCTCATTTGCCTCAATTATCCATGCTTTATCCATGTCTGTTACCATTTCCCATGGTTTAGGACTGAATGACCAAACATATGAGTGATTGGATGAGTGAGTGAGTGTGGATTATTATAAATGGTACTATGTAACAAATTAAAATAAAATCCCAATTAGAAAAGTGTGGATTGGAAAAGCTTTCTAAAACTTCTGACTTCCTAAATCCTATGCCACATAACTCATTCTCACTGGCAGCCCAAAGTTGACAGTGTCGACAAAAGATTTCACTAGAATCTGAATCTTTCCTCTTATCCTCCCTTCTGTGCTCAGCCACCGTCTCTTTTCCGCTATCCCTCTCTCATCTTTCTTTCCTCCCTCCATTCCTCCTGCTGGATGGATGCCTTTAAAAGTGGGAAGGTGGAACTGCGTTTTGGGGGGTGACCGGTGTAGTCGTGGCTAATAATGGGCTCTTTACTGCAATGACGAATGATTGGTGGTTTCCCCCTGTGATCTGAGGAGACGGGACTACAAGGTGCAGCAGAGGCCAAGGCTGGATGAGGTGTTAATAGATGGACGTCCACTTCCCGCAGATGATGATGGACCCTGTCTCCCTGCCTAACACTGAAGTACAAGCTGCACACTGAGCCACACAATGCAGCTATGCTGAAAGACAAATGCAAGAACGATTGAACAAAAAAGCTCTGAGTGTCTTCCTTTCTTTCCTGTATAATTCCCCTCATTTCTCCTTGTTGGTGGTAGAGTTTGTACGTCCTAATAGGAGCAGCTTTAAATGGTTGATGTGAGGAAAGACAAGGCCGAGCAAAATACTTAACTTGCTTTTGTTACTTTTCAGGGCATGCTCTTCCAAAAAAAAATCATTTGTTGAAAGGAAGAATGTGACTCTGACGTTCAAGCCTGAGTTCTTCCAATTTACCTGTTCCCTTCATAATGCAAACTTGTGTCATCCCTTCATGAATCTCGGGGGTATTTAATATTTTACACGTCAAAACTTTGGATTAATATGGCTCTATAATAACAACCTTAGAATTATGTAAAAGGTTAAATACAACAAATTTGGTTTTAAATTTCTGACTGTTAAAAAATTAACTTTAAGCAATATTTTGGTTGAGAACCTTTCACATATCGGCATACAAATAATATATTTTATATACTGTATGGAATAATATAATATAATAAAATATCATATGGACTTCATATGAACCTGTCATGTGTACCTCACAGATCTTCACTGCAAAAAAGATCTTGAATAAAGGAAATTTATCTAATATTTCTCATTATGAAATTATTAAAGAACAAATATAAGACCTCTTATTATATTTCTCTACAGATTTACTAGTTTTAAGCTTAAAATTACTTTTATATAGTTATATGCTTGACATATGCCAAAAAAAAAAAAATCTGCCAAAAGAATAGGACAATTTCAAGCTTAAAATGAGTAACAATATCTAGTAATAGGCTTAATTGTCTTATAATTGTTTAAAAATAATCTAGTAAAGAGAAATGTTAGTTGAATTATGCCTATATTTAAGATATGTTAACTTGTTAAGATGTTCATTTTTGTTGTCTTAAATGGGAATCTCAGTGACAGTGATTAGTTTGTCTCTGTATACCTTAACTGTTATTGATCTGTGTTGTATTTATTTACTGATTGATTTATTTACTTATGTATTTATTTGACCCCTCAACCATGCTTCCTTCAGCAATCTGTGCTTATATTAATCTCTTTTGTTATAAAAACTCGTATCGTGTAGAGTATAGCATACTCGTATGCAGTGTACTCGTCTACAGTACATCTTCAAGTCTCCACTGTTATCCTTTTTGTATTTTTTTTTTTATCCTAAACTCTTCTTTTAATGTCTGCAACCTGAAGGACTGAACTTTGACCTCTTCACAATCAGGCACCTAACCTGTAGAGGGAATCCACAGGGCCCCGGACTACACAGGCTGAGAGCTCTGGGGTGGAAAGTGACATCAGAGAGGCCATGAAAGAGATCCATGAAAGCAGAAGCGGCAGAGTCGAGTTCCTCTGAGGGACAGAAGGAACATTTCAAAGCAGCCATCTCATGGTTACAAGGCCTCATGAAGTCACCCCTTTTATAATAAAGACCAGCATGGCAGTGACATAATAGAGGTAAGAGGTCACTCTAATTATAGATCTATCATGTCAACCAGCTAGTTTCACCAAATTACAAGACTACTCTAGAATGATTTTTCATGTGTTTTTAATGTTTAGTGAAATGACAAGGTTTGAGTTAAGAGTATTTTAAATCATCTTATAATACCTATAAGTGTCATAGTAAAGATGACTTTGTACAAATGTTTTTAT
Source organism: Ictalurus punctatus (assembly GCF_001660625.3). Classification (NCBI taxonomy): domain Eukaryota; kingdom Metazoa; phylum Chordata; class Actinopteri; order Siluriformes; family Ictaluridae; genus Ictalurus; species Ictalurus punctatus. Next base: position 29,979,864 of record NC_030417.2, read on the forward strand.
GACACCAATCTGGCAACAAATGAATTTCTTGATTGTAACTAAAACTGAAAAACTAGAGAGAAAACAGAATAATTATCACGCATTCATAATAATCATTAATTCATAATTCATGAATTATGCATTTTGATATTTCTGAGTGCTAATAATATAGACATGTGGGCATGGTGGCTTAATGGTTAGCATGTTTGCCTTGCACCTCCAGGGATTGGGGTTTGATTCCTGCCTCCTCCCTTTGTGTGCAGAGTTGGCATGTTCTCTCCATACTTCAGGGGTTTGCTTCAGGTACTCTGGTTTTCTCCCCATTCCAAAGACTAAACTGTGGGTCCAAAGTAGGCTGATTGGCATTCCCTATTTGTCCATAGTGTGCGATTGTGCCCTGTGATGGGTTGGCACCCTGTCCAGGGTATCCCCTGCCTTCCCAACCTGCCCCACCCCTTCCCACACCACATGAGTGCAGCAAAAAGGTCTCCTTTACCAACAAACATCACTGTGAAAGATCTTGCAAAACAATTTTGTGTAATTGCAATTTCACCATTTTAAGTAGTTTTATAGAAAAAAAAACCCTCAAATTTTGAATAAAGTCACAGCAAAATCAAACATGTTTGGCCGCAACAATCACAGAAAAAAAAGAAAAAAAAACAGCGAAATCTTGTGGTTTAGTGGTGTGAATATAGTTTTAGATTTAGGGCTATGAGTGCTTTGAAAAAATACAATTCTATGCATTACCTGAAAAAGACATAAAGTAAAACAGAGCATTGTGTTGTTCAAGCAGGTCAACTACAGACCTACAAACAACTACAGATAGTTTTTCAAATCCACACACACACACACACACACACACACACACACACACACACACACACACACACACACAGAGAAATAACACTTGCTTATGATGACAGACCACACCCCCCCAAACCACACTTGGCCCTGATGCACTTAGAGACACACTGTGAGAACTGTGGACTGTTTGTGTACTTGTGTGTTAGTGTGTACATTATGCAAAACTAGATTATAGATTGTCATCTGCTTCATTGGAACACTGCTCAGCACTATGTTCGTTTACTCACCTGTGTGGAGAGTATGGAAACACACTAATGTCCTCTGGTTTTCTCTCCTTGTCCTGTCTGTCTCTCTTGCTGTGAGTGTATGGTGGGGTGTGAACACACAAAACGAGCTGCTTGTTTTTCCTCACCGCTTCAAAGGCTCGTTCTGGCTCCTTGGAAGTTTCACAGCCTGAGTTGTTGGACCATCTTCACTGCTCTCTTGGGAAAGTGGGAACATTTCAAATGCCTCTGACTCAGCGAGCCCTAAGACTTGAGGCGAGCCAACACACAGAGAGTGTGGCAACAACCGAGCGTTAGGCCTCTGATCTCAGCCTGGGGTCCTCATTTGTTAGTTATTTTGGACTTTGGAACTGTGCAACCAATTCCAACATAATCAGACAACATAGAGAGCATTTGTGCTGATATTGTAAAAGGTCAACAATGAGCTGTGAGTTTTAGATAGCTGCACTGGTCATGATGTAAGAGTGACAGAGGGATAATATTTGAATTCACCATTTATGTAGCAATGTGAAAGTATTACAGTCTTGTTTTTTCTATGCTTATTGCGCATAAATCCAAATGTCAGGATTTGTCGTTCTAGGAAAATGGTGCAAACGTGGTGCAAGTACAAAAAAATAATTTAATATTTCATAAATAAAAATTTTTAAAAATTGTGTTTTCAAAGTCAATGACATTCTGAGAATTTCTGAGATTGACAAACACAGAATTATGTAACCAATATTTATTTATCCAGTCTATCTTTTTTCGTCTCTCTCTCTCACTCTCTCTTAACACCCACCTTTTTTCCATCCTTCTACTCTTCACCTCACTCGCCTCCTTTTCCGTCTCTCCTTTTCTGTCTCTGTTTGTTGTCGTAGCCCCCACCTCCTTGTCTTTGTCAGGCCTAATATTCGCAAATGGAGGTAAATTAAAGCAGGGAAACCATGCATGTCGCACCCTAACTCTTCCCCCCACAGGTCTATTGGGCCATGCCGTGCATACTGATGAAGGCAAAAGGTTCCTAATCTCCCCTTGACTGCCTCCTCTCTCTCCCAGTTCTCCACAATGAACAGATCAAACAGAGATACTGGGAGAGAGAGAGAGAAAGAGAGAGAGAGAGAGAGAGAGAGAGAGAAGTCAGCTACCGAGGATGCATGAAGGCATAAGTCCAATTTGCCAGACACACAGGTGACATGACTGTTACAAACTCTTATTTAATGCACTACTATATTGGTAACACTGATTAATTCTTGAATTTACTCTCTCAAACATGTGCTGTCATAAGCAGATCTGAGGAAGCTTTTAAAACTCCCTTTTTTCTCTCAAGTGCGCAGACACACCCCCACACATACCTACATACAGACAGCGAATGTCTTTCAGCAGGAGGTAAGGCAATGTTGATTTGTGAGGTTTCCTGCTGGATCTCTGTGAAGTTTTGGGAGAAATCAATCTAATCTCAGAATGGGTTTCTCTCTCAGTCTGACTGACTAATGGCCTCTTAGAGCCTCTTAGAGGAGATCAAGTGACATGAAAAAAGACGTGCATGTGTATGTAGTATGCATGTGCGTGTGTTTATACATGATTCATTTGTGTGTCTTGTAAATGTGTTTAGGAAAGAGTTAAATCTTTGGGGTTGTGTTTTTATGCATGTGTGGGTTTGAGGGGGAAAAATGACCAAGCATAACCACATCATACAATATGTCAGTAAGCATGTGTCTACTAACATTTCCTTCATTTTCTATTTACATGCCCAAACAACTTTGACCTATTGATTGACACAGCCTGTGCTCGTAACAAGTACATGTGTTTCTCATAACTCATTTGAAATTCTGACATCAGTCCAAACCTAACAGAGCTTGCAACCCTATGGCATTGCACGAACTGCCATTACTAGCCCTAACTGCTAACTGTGACATAAAACTTCTGAGCAGCCACCCGCACACCCTCTTGTTCCCCTCCAACGGCCCGTAGCTGACCCCAAAGGCTACGCATGTCCTCTGGAGCCACTACACTTGGCCATGTTGGCTCAGAGTGGGTCCAATCGCCGCCTCCCCAGTGCTCGGTTAATGGGCTGGCCAGAAACTGGCTTGCTCCAAGCGCTGGAGACACTGTAAACCATTAACGGCTCACCGTGGGGATCCGTGCTTGAGCCGGGCCCACTAACCAACCCCATTATTCATTAGACGAGAGCGTTATTTATTGCCTCTTGGCACAAACACAACAAGCCAATTAATAATTAAGCGTTTCCATCCGCCTGCGTATCCTGCGAATCAGATGAATGGGCCAGGAGATATGCACGCAGACCATGAGAGGAATAACTTTAGAACTTAATCCAGAAAGTGGAAGTTAAGAATCAACTTCCTTCTGCGAACTCTCGCCATAAATTCAGTGAAACAGTGAGTCAGATTGTGTCGGTGGTGCAATGCATAGAATCAATAAGTGCTTACTCACTCTAACATATACATTTGCAATGTGTCACTGTTTGGTCTTTCAAGGTTGCACCAGTTTAGTGTTGTTACTGCAAAATGTTTTTTATTTGTTGTTGCTTTTAATTTACCTATAAATTTCTAAAATCCTGTTAATTTTTAGTCAGTCACAATATGGTGATATACAGAATACATCATCTATCAGCAAGGTTGAGGCTGAAGATATATTGAGGCTGAAGATATATATATATATATTAATTTTATTACAAGAAAAGGACTGTAAGAATATACCGTAAGAATCCAGGAAGTAACACCAGTATATACTTAAGTATGGATAGCGGATGTAGTAAAAAAATAAGTGTCATAATATAAATATATATATAGATGTGTGTGTGTGTGTGTGTGTGTGTGTGTGTGTATATATATATATATATATATATATATATATATATATATATATATATATATATATATATATATATATATATATTCACTTACCATCCAGAGCTATAGTGGTAGCATAGCACAAGCTCATCAGATCCCTTGCCTGCCACTGAATAACACCAACATGGTGTAGCTTTTTGAGGCACCATAACATGTATAACATAGGCAATCATGGTACTAAGGCTACATCCATATTAATTCGGATAAATGTGAAAATGAAGCTTTTTCTCTATGTTGTGGTCTTCCCTCCCTACTGAGACGGCATTACCGTCCAGTGAAAATTAAGCTTTTGAAAACATTCTCCTAAGTGGATACTTTTAAAAACACCGTTATCACGTTGTAGTGTGGACTGAGAAAATGGAAATATTGAAAAACAGTGATGAATATTTAGTCATGTGATTCAGTCATGTGACCCATTCAACTGAAAACAAACATGGTGGACAATGTTGCACTACTGTTGATGTGCCTTCTATCCAGTTTGATAGCGTTAAAGATGACATTTTGTACAAAGTAAATAGTTGGAAATTAAATAAATGCCTGATGGAAACGATGCAGGCCAATGCTTCTTACATTTTTACGCATACACAGTATAGGGATGTAAGTGTTTTCAGACGTTTGAGTATGAACGAGGGATTTTTGGAAAACATTTGAAGACGGAGAACGTTTTTAAAATGAAAATGCAGTTTCAGATCTGTTTGGATGAATGTGGACGTAGCCTAAGACTGTAGGTTTGGAAGTGTCGCAAAACTACTATTTGTTGTGTCACATGCTTGTCCCAGCAAAGATCCTCATAGTGGCAGCTGAATGCCAAAAAAGATGCTGAACCCCCACCGTGAATAGCACAATGTATGTGCTTTAACATATAACTGTGAAACTTTTCGTTTTGGAAAACTTGTCTGTAGTGTTAATCGAAATTACACTGTGTCTTGTATACCACACGTCTTGCTTTACATGTATGTTTTTGCTCAAAACATCACGGCCTGTTTTATCATATACTAATACGAAGTGAGAGCCACCGCCTCACAGTAATGCGCTTCACTATTACTGGAAGTGAATAAGCAAAACCTCGGTTCTTCCTCTCTTCTATCGATCTTTGAGGGACTCCTCGCCACAGACCGACTCAATCAGTGCCCATCTCTCATTCTCGCTCTCACTCTCGCCGTCTCCCCGTCTGGGTATGTTCAGACAGACACTGAATTCTAAATAATTAATTGCAGAGAATCAATCGAGACTAATTATCTTACATATTCAGCCTGTTTACGTAGATAAATATGAGTTTAATCATACCCTACGTTTGCTCCTTCTTAGATTCTATATCCGTAAATGAACATAAGATCTGGCATGGATAAGCATATAGCCGGGATAATGTTGTTGTTATTTTGTCATGTTGTGATGGCAGGATATAAGAATTAGCCTCTGTAGTTTAATATGGCATTTTCAGGTGATGTCATTACTGGTAGATGCTGTGTTTGGTGTTCCCGTGAGGAGCGGCAGTCATATTCATTCGAGTTTCTGCTCGGCTGGATCACTTAATGTGGCACAGGCTTTGCTGCCCCTGTTGCTAATGGCGCTCATTTTATGTTGGCAGACCTCGAGGTGCCTGTCCGTCACCACCACCATAATGCATCTGTGTATGTATCTGTGTGTGTTTGTGTGTGTGTATGTGTGAGACCGCATCATAATTTTACACATTCTCTTGCATTTTCTGTACTGCCATCCTCTCGAACCCAAACTGCATGGCATTATTTATGCAGAATGTCAAAAGAAGGTCTAACTGTCATCACTGAAACCACCGCCACCAAATCATGATTTGTAATTTAATTACTTCAGGGCTGTTATAGTAATCAGGAATCGATAAATCAACATCATATCTATCATATACACAACACAGATGGGATCATCAAGTTCTGAAATGAGCTCTTTGAGTTTCAGGCGTGTCTGTGCATATGTGTGCCTGACTGAATTAGTTCACTGTGTGTGTGCATGTGTATGAGAGAGAGAGAGAGAGAGAGAGAGAGAGAGAGAGAGAGACCGAGAGAGAGAGAGAGAGAGAGAGAGAGAGACCGAGAGAGAGAGAGAGAGAGAGAGCGTCTAAGCTCATCACACCAGGCCATATGGGGCGCAGTAGAGGGACCCTGCACACAGATGGTAGATCACACAACATTTTCTCTTCCATCTCTCTCTCTCTCTCTCTCTCTCTCTCTCTCTCTCTTCAATCCTGGTAATAGTTTTACACATTTCTTTCTGTATATATAGTGAGTGACTATAGTGAATCTAGCTTTTGTCCCTGTTTCCAAGACAGTAGCATTACTGTTAAACAAAATTCAGCTGCTTTCAACATGTCATCTTAGACCATCTCTCTAATCTCTATAGTCTCTCTGTGTCAGCATTATGGTGCATCATCCATCTTTTAAACCTCTTTTTAAACATCTTTTTACAAAACTGGTCGCACTTTATACCGTCTCTAAAGCTTGTTTCATTACACGTAAGCTATAGATACAACTAAATTGCAAATGCTGATACATGTACTGTTAGAAGATAGCGTACAGTAATACAACTAATAAGTATCAACTTGTGTTATGGGCTGTGTAAATAAATAAATTTGTCTTGAAAGCTGTAACAGGATATTGACCTTCAAGTGATTAACTGCACATGTAGTGTATAATACAGTGAAGGTAATTACGTTTACATCAAGTGCTGGTTTTCTGTGAAGAAATTTCTGTCTGGTTGTTTGTGGGCAATGTCGTTGTTGTTGTTGTTGTTATTGTTGTTGTTGTTGTTGAGTTAGATGAGTTACAGGAATTATATAATTATATGTTACACTGAAAAGTAAGTGGACAGATCCTGTGTCATACTTTCATAATCAGAAAGAAAAGGGGGGTGGGAGGGAAAAAGCACTAAACGGTCTTGTGCCACAGTACCAAAGCAAAATTTTGGTCTTCTATGATCCGCCATGCCTATTTAGATCAAAAGGTGCAGGCTATTTGTTGGTACCTCAAATAGTGAAGGCTACAGTAGGGGGAAGAACTTTCTCTTACAATACCCTGCAGTTATGGAACAGCCTACCAATTAGTGTTTGGGACTCGGACACAGTCTCTGAGTTTAAGTCTAGGCTGAAAACATATTTGTTTACTAAAGCTTACCATGAATAGACTTTCTTTTATGCAAAATACACAGTCTTATCCATCACGGGATATTTAGCATACCTAATAATCTCCGGACCCACCTGATCCATCCTGATGCCATTCCTCTGGATGGAGATCATCAACTGGAGGCTACATCCTGGAGATTGCTTAGGATGTAAGCAATTGAGAATGCTTAGGATGTTTGAAGTACCATAGAAATGGTTTTGGACCTCAATTCCACATGGACATTCTCGCTGTGGTTGCTGGGACTACCGTTGCTACTATGGCTTTGGGACTGCAATTACCACATGCAGTTTTGCACTCTAGTCTCCTTTGGTGAACAGTGGACTAGTTCAATGAACAGACTTCATGCTAAAACCATAATGAACTTTCTTTTACTTTCACACTATCCGTTGTTACCCAGATGAGGATGGGTTCCCTTCTGAGTCTGGTTCCTCTCAAGGTTTCTTCCTCATATCAATTTAGGGAGTTTTTCCCTCGCCACCGTTGCCACCGGCTTGCTCAATAGGGATACATTCACACACTTAAAATCTGTATCCTGTGTTTATATAAAGCTGTTTTGAGACAATGTTCATTGTTAAAAGTGCTATACAAATAAAATTGAAATTGAAATTGAAAAAGAGCAGTTTATATGAATGTAACCACTGTTACCTTTGTTACTATGTGTAACTAGTGAGTGAGATGTAATTTCATGTTACAACTGTCAAGACATGTGTGAACTTAGCAATCCCTTACTGAAGTAATAATACTTCAATATACATGAAACCATTCAAGTACTCACTTGTGTGTATGTAAAAGTGTATACATTCTCGGTAGTCAAATTATACACTATATGGCCAAAAGTTTGTGGACACCTGACCATCACGCCCATACAGTATGTGGGTCATCTAAATGCTGCTACAAAGTTGGAAGTACAAAATTGTATATTTTATGCTGTAGCCTAACTGTTTCACTTCACTGGAACTAAGGGGCCTAAACATGCTCCAGCATGATAATACTACTGTGCACAAATCGAGGTCCATGAAGACAAACTTTTGGCCATATAGTGTATTATAGTTTATGTGTAACTACACTGGAATTAGAGGCACAACAGTGCAGAAAGACCAAATAATTTTTTGGTTGACAGGAGTGGAGCCGGATGTACAGTGCATCCGGAAAGTATTCACAGCGCTTCACTTTTTCCACATTTTGTTATGTTACAGCCTTATTCCAAAATGGATTAAATTCATTATTTCCTGAAAAATTCTACAAACAATACCCCATAATGACAACGTGAAAGAAGTTTGTCTCCTGTAAATCTTTGTAAATTTATTAAAAAATAAAAAAACAAAAAAGCACATGTACATAAGTATTCACAGCCTTTGCTCAATACTTTGTTGAAGCACCTTTGGCACCAATTACAGCCTCAAGTCTTTTGAGAATGATGCTACAAGCTTGGCACACCTATTTTTGGGCAGTTTCTCTCATTCTTCTTTGCAGGACCTCTCAAGCTCCAACAGGTTGGATGGGGAGCGTCAGTGCACAGCCATTTTCAGATCTCTCCAGAGATGTTCAATCGGGTTCAAGTCTGGGCTCTGGCTGGGCCACTCAAAGACATTCACAGAGTTGTCCTGTAGCCACTCCTTTGTTATCTTGGCTGTGTGCTTAGAGTCGTTGTTCTGTTGGAAGATAAACCTTCGCTCCAGTCTGAGGTCCAGAGCTCTCTGGAGCAGGTTTTCATCAAGGATGTCTCTGTACATTGCTGCATTCATCTTTCCCTCAATCCTGACTAGTCTCCCAGTTCCTGCTGCTGAAAAACATCCCCACCACCATGCTTCACTGTAGGGATGGTATTGGCCAGATGATGAGGGGTGCCCGGTTTCCTCCAGACATGAAGCTTGCCATTCAGTCCAAAGAGTTCAATCTTTGTTCAATCTTTGGTCTGAGAGTTCTTCAGGTGCCGTTTGACAAACTCCAGGCAGGCTGTCATGTGCCTTTTACTGAGCAGTGGCTTCCGTCTGGCCACTCTACCATACAGGCCTGATTGGTGGAGTGCTGCAGAGATGATTGTTCTTCTGAAAGGTTCTCCACTCTCCACAGAGACACGCTGGCGCTCTGTCAGAGTGACCATCAGGTTTTTGGTCACCTCCCTGACTAAGGCCCTTCTCCCCCGATTGCTCAGTTTGGCCGGGCGGCCAGCTCTAGGAAGAGTCCTGCTGGTTCTAAACTTCTTCCATTTACGGATGATGGAGGCCACTGTGCTCATTGGGACCTTCAATGCTGCAGAAATGTTTCTGTACCCTTCCCCAGATCTGTGCCTCGATACAATCCTATCTCGGTGTCTACAGACAATTCCTTGGACTTCATGGCTTGGTTTGTGCTCTGACATGCATTGTTAACTGTGGGACCTTATATAGACAGGTGTGCACGTTTCCAAATCATGTCCAATCAACTGAATTTACCACAGGTGGACTCCAATCAAGCTGTAGAAACATCTCAAGGATGATCAGTGGAAACAGGATGCACCTGAGCTCAATTTTGAGTGTCATGGCAAAGGCTGTGAATACTTATGTACATGTGCTTTTTTTTGTTTTTTTATTTTTAATAAATTTGCGAAGATCTCAAACAAACTTCTTTACCGTTGTCATTATGGGGTATTGTTTATAGAATTTTTAGGAAAATATTGAATTTATTCCATTTTGGAATAAGGCGGTAACATAACAAAATGTGGAAAAAGTGAAGCGCTACAATGAATGCACTGGACAAATAATACTTAGGACAATATATACACAAAACACGCTAGAGAGAAAAATAATGGATGGATGAAACCGGTGCAAAGAATATTTGGTGTGCATGTAACTATCTACATTTATTAAGAATATTCTACACCTAATCCTAAATCTAAGCCTACTCTTAAACTCAGTACTGGTAAAGAAATGGTTTTACTCCTTCCTTTCAAGTTTTGGGGGGGGAAACACTGTGTTGTCAGGACTGTCCTACTGGTGCTGACAAGATAGGTTCCCTCTGGGGGGGGGGTTCAGGTTTTCCTACATAAGTATAATTTTGGCCTGATAATAATAAAGACACGCATACAATTATATACAATATAAAGTAATTATGTAAAAATAAGGTATGAAATGCTTTTAAATATATGAAAATATATATTTTTAAAAAAATATTCTCACCACTTGAATAACTAGGATTCATCAGAATGCTCCAGTGACATGGAGAACATCACCAGAAATTCATGCTTTGTTAGAGTACTAATGTCTGACAGCATCAACAGTGTAATAACCAGGAATGCTGGTTTTTTAATTCACCAGACACACTTCTAAATGGAAAGAAAAAAGCTTCCTGCGATTATCGTACTGTCAAGGCCACCATTTTGATGCCGATTAACCTGCGATATACTATCCAATAGCTTTATAACACACACACACACACACACACACACACACACACACACACACACACACACACATTCTGCAGAGCACCTCCTGTTATATACTAACAAATTAATTTCATAGCTGCTCATCACTGTGATGAAGTTAAGAAAGAGAGAGGGGTTGAGGGGGGGACAAGCTGTGCACAGCCGGGAGGGAGAAAAATATAGCATTTTCCAGGTGATGAATTTTTCCAATTTCCCAGAGACAAGTACATAAACTCGTTCAATTAGGAGAGGAATCTGGAAATGAGTGAGTGCGGACAGCCAAACGGCCCCAGTCCTGATGGCTAATTTTATTGAGTGGAAAATTGAATCAAATTGCTTCATTGAAACAATCAGCCTGTACTCCTCCACAACAAACCTACACACACACACTCACTCACTCACTCACACATATGCACAAACACATTCTCTTTCTGTCTGGTCCTTCAATACACACAGTTTCCAGGTTTGGCCAGCTTCTGGGTTATTTGGCATTCCACCCATTCCAAGCCAAGTCAGCACAAGCTGCCCAGTCATTCCTCTGTCTTTTCACACATCGCAGTCCCAATTCTGTCTTTCCTCAAGGTCAGCTTCAGCACACAAAATCTCAAACAACGGTGGATAATGTGACACAAAGAAAGCAAAAGCCAATGCCTTCCCAGCTTTTGGAGTGAAGCAATTCAGATCTAAGCCAGTAAATCACTCACTGAGGGAAGCTGGTTCAATGCCTCCCCCACGATGGGCATTAGAGAGTCCCTCTGTTCCCACCAACTGTAAACGAACCATCTGCCTCATAGTGCCAAGAGTAAAAAGAAACGGCCATCTAATCTCTCAGCAGCTCTCAAACTGTGGAGAGCAGAAATGTACAGATAAAATGGCTAATGACCAATTTGCTTTATATCTCAATAAGAGCCTGACTAGCACATATAACACAAATGGGGCTCCTGTTAAGAAACAGTGAATAAGTATGTCATCGTTTGTGTAACAGGACCAAAAATAATGGGAGTTTCAATACACCAATTACTGTAATCAGTAGTTAGGTTTACTGAATACTGTTATATTATAACACAGTGCTGATGAATTCTCGATTTTGACTGCTCAGACATTTGTTCATTTATTTTATGAATACAAGGCAAATCACTGGTATATATATATATATAATATGCTCCTCATAAATGGGGAAAATGCTTGTTGTAATCATTGATCAGGTGAATTTTTATAGCACGTTTTAATGTTTATTTAGCATTGTTGGAAGGAGTATCCAGTGTCAGCCCTTTGTATCAGTCAGAAAAGTAAATAGACTAATAAAGGAGGATCCTTTATGTTTTCCAACACAGGAAAGTCTTCAAGAGCTTTGTGGTTTCTCAGTAACAAGCTGCATTTTCTTTTGTCTTATTTACTAATGTAAAGAGAAAAAAAAATAGGAGTTGGTGCTGTTATAATGTAACTGATAACAGGAAATAACTTATTTCACAGACGTTCCACATCAAATGTAACTATTAACAGATAAAAACGTGACATCATTCTTTAATAAATAAAAAATTGTTATCATTGACAAATCACTGTGGTATAAGAGCAATTTTGGAACATGCTGTTTTAAGAAAATAATCAACTACAGTGTGGTAATGGCCCTCCACACTGTATCTGGCTGCATCACACCACTCCATCATTGATTATTTTCCTATAACAGCATGCCCCATGTTGTTCTATTCCTTAATCAAACACAAAACTCTATTGTAGGCTAGCATTTCATGTCGATTGCTGGAAAATTCAAGGCTTACAAAATAGGCACTGAATTTTTGCTGAGCTGCTGCTTGACGTGAAGAAATGCACTAACGACAGTTTTGCAAGGCACATACACGCATATTCAGATTTTCCTTCACTAAACCGTCTTTCACCATCTGTGTCAACTACTTTTGCAGGAGCTGTTTGTTGGTAAGTACCTCTCTGAAATACTCTCTTGTGGCATTTCATATAACGTGGCAATTTAATGTTTAATAACAAAATGAAACAGCTAATCTAATCTACAGGCAGAGATGAAATGAAAATGTATCCCCTCATGAAAATTTATTCTCATTGGCATGTATTAAAGGAAATATGCCATAAAATTAAATATTTAACACACATTAAGTTTATTTCAAGCACAAACCTCAAGGTGAAAAAGAAATGAAATGTGTAGGGGACTGTCTAGGCATGAGAGCTTTGTATACTAGTTCTAGGCCTGACTATTTTATTTATTTATTTATTTTTTACAAGCTTTCCAGTTTAATGCATGATCTCAATAACATGGAAGATTAATACTATATTATTATCGTCACTATAACTGTCCTTTAATAAATGTAAAAATGAATATGAAACAGATTTAAAATACTGCTCATTCAGCTTCTTGCTGACATTAACAACTGATTCGGAGTCAGTAAGATTTGCTTGCATCATCACAGAAACTCCATAAGTGGTTCAGACCACCAGTTAAGTATAATTTCCACCAAACCCCAGACCTCTTCTGTGTCACACCATTATGAGAAGGCTTTGTGGATGGCCTCAGTGAAGCATTAGCAGAAATCAATGCAGTGCTATGAAATAGAGCTCTCCACTCATGTTTACTTCACACTAGTGCACCTCTTAATCCAGGCCTAATTAGTGAAAGATCGATACAACAATCCCCAAGAGCCATAAACTAGGTGAGTGACAGATACAGGCCGCTGTATGACACGTCAACATGGCATCACTTATGATTAACAGTACAGAATCTATAAGTTATGGCGATTCCCAGACCTGGCTGCTCACAAATTAAGCGCCAAGGGCATTATTTCTGAGAATCCCACCACTCTTACAACTATGTAATATTGATTTAGGTCTTTCTTGAGAGAAGGTAAAATCCTGGGCAGTTTTTTAATACTTTTCTTCAAGAACTTGTTTATGAAATCCATCCAGGATAATCATACAGAATCAAACTTTATAAACAGCTAGCCATGATCATTCTTAAACACAGTAAACAACACTGAGAACCTGGTAAGATTATGACATTTCGGGAATCAGGAATCATTTTATTCATCATAGCAAACACAGTCAATATGCAATATCAGTACATGAATAATCATCCACTAATACCTGAATTAATACTTAATTAAATATGAACTAATGATGAGTTAAGGCATGTACTAATCATAAAGTAATGATGAGTTAACCTTAACTATGATGTGAGTCTCATGAATTAATGCGTGAATAACAAGCACGTTAAGTACCTGTTAGTATGTTTGTTAGTTAATGTATTAATTAACACGTAGGGGTAAACTAAATCAAACATGCTCTATAAGAAAGAATATGACTTAAACTTGCATAATTTCAAATTGTTTATTGCCCAAAGTACAAAGATGCACTAATAATAAACACCAACAATTTAATCTCAGCCCATACATAAACATTTTAAGGAGCAGTGGCCCAAAACATGAGCAAGAGCACAAGAGAGAAACGAGTGCATGTTCATAATAATTTAAAGCCGGGAGACCAGTCTGGCATAGATCCAGTAAAGCAGTCAAAATAAACACAGCGACATCTAAGACTAAAACACTGGAAAATTAGCTTATAGAACACTGGTTTTAAATGTTAATAGATAATAGCATCTGCGAAATGAATAAATGTTATTGTATTAATTTCACTCTTGTGGGAAAAGGAGCAGTGTCTAGCGCCTTAGCCACCCAGAGAATGCCCTAGTCTTCCAGTGGGATTTGAAGAGAAATGGATGGAGAATGACATTAAATCTTTCTACGTTGGATAAGGAGGATCAATATAAATTATGAAAGTAATCCAGAGCCATCCAATGATGTTTGTGTATGCAGCTGTATATAGCAAATGATAGAAAACAATTTGAAATTATGGATGCTTAATTCGTATTCTTTCTTATAGAGCATGTTATTTTACCCCTATGTGTTAATTAATGCATTAACTAAGAAACATTTACTAACAGGTACTTATTATTCACACATGAATTCATAAGACTCATGTCATAGTTAAGGTTAGCTCTTCATTAGTTTGTGATTAGTACATGCCTTAACTCATCATTAGTTCATATTTAAGCAAGTATTAATTCAGGCATTAGTGCATGATTATTTATGTACTGTTATTGTATGAATTGTATGAGCTTAAAATGAGTACTTGGGTATCCTGATAAAACAAATGAATTCTCAATAATGTACAGCGAAGTTACACAGAACTGAGGAGGGCCATAATAATGGCCATAAAATCACTTGTAAAATAGAGTGCAGTAGTTCAGGTTTATCTTAATTATTCCCAAAGTGTCTAATGCATAGACATTTTTTCCTGGATCAACATTACTGCAGTGCAAATTAGACAGTGAATCTTCTCAGTTTTAACTTGTACTGATATTTTCAAAGGTGTTCTTGGACCAATCAAAGGCTATTTTGGATTGGTCCCATGTGGGCAATGTACAACATTCCACATGGTAATGTGGCACCAGAAATAACACACCACCCATTGTGATATGCAACATTAAAAGAGGATCAATATTGACACGGTTTGTGTTTTTGGTAAGCTGGCTCTCTGTACTAGAGCTTAGGGCAAGGTTCAGTTGTGGGTACATAAAAGCTGTATCACTGAACAATTAGTCTCAGACACAACTTAGGGTTAAATACAACATTGCAGGGTCTAAGCTAAAAGGTTATGTGAAATCTTATGCAAATTTACCTTCTTAAATCCAAGCAAAAGGGAAAGCTGTCAAGTTCTCAAGAGTATTTTTTTTTTTTTATCATTTCTCACATTTCTTTATAATCATATATTTGAAAAAGACATAAGGTAGCTTTTCATCATCAGACTCCTTCAATTCCTAAAAAAAAAAATCTTAAATTGAACAGATGTGACTAATATCTATCAGTGTAATCTGTCTGTTACAACATACACTTTCTATTTATCAAGGTAGGTTGCATTGTGACAGCTAGCTATTAGCATTCAGCTAGTTTGCATCATCAGAGTTATCATGCTAGCTAATCTTTGAGAGTTTAGGAATAGAGCTGCTGTTAGTTAGCCTTAGCTAATATCTTGTCATGTTATTTCTATGCTTTAAGTAAATTTAAGAGTTTATACTTTTCTGCTTTAATTTGAGTAAAGAATTTAAAGCCGTACTTCAACTTTTACTACATAATTTAGTTAGACGGGATATGCAGTTTTACACCCATGGCATAGCTACAATAACAAGTAAAATTTTTGACTTTGATGTTTATATTTTATGACTTCTGCATTAAATGTTAGAGAAAAATATTTGTATGACAGTAAATAAAGTATTATTACATAATGGATCACTTTTCAGAAAAAAAAAACAGTATGAAGGCTATAATGTTTTACCTGCAAAAACAGAAGCAAGTGTGACAGTCAAAAGCTCCAGAACAACTGTGGCAGGGTCTCTATTTTCATAGGAGATAATAAAATCTCGAGGCCAGGATGTAAAATCTTCTCAGAACAATGCCATATTCCTGCTGAAGTGGTTACCAAACAGATTTTAAGGGAGCTAAAATGCCAAAGAACGATGGACAAAAGAACAACAAACAAACAAACACCCATGGACATTTTAAAAAATATGATAAATTGGTAAGTGTAAATATCTATGTAAATACTGTTTGTATACTTTAAAATCATGTCCATCTCTGTGTTGTAATTTCTCTGATATATTCTATTTTATATATTTGAAATACTTCAATAAAGCTTGATTAAAAAAAAAAAAAATAGCAGCCAATATTCTCATAAAACTGTATAAAGTGTACCTGAGACTCCTGATGTGGGTTGTCATGACAAATGTTGATTTTATATAGTTGATTACTGTTTACTGCTTTTTATGCAGTTTTTTTTATGTAGAAACATTTCATTTCATTATCTTTGCAGGCATCATTGCTTTTGCACAGTACTATACATCAAATCCTAAACCTAATGATCTAAATGTCTGCATTAAATTCCTGTGTCAATGTATTTTAGTGCTAGGATGCATTGCAAGCTTATTTCTTAGAAAATGTATAAAAACCTTTTAACAGGCCCTGCAGCTTTGAACTTGAGTCTGCCTTCTTATTTGACCAGTGGTGTATTAAACATTTGTGTAAAAACATATATGTAGGCTTTGGATGCTGAGTTTTAACTTGTAATGTAGTTTATGGCGTACTAGCAGAGCAATTGTTTTTCAGATTATTCTGGCTCATTTCAAATGCCAAATTGTGAAATTTTCTTGCATTGTAGCTATTGTGGAACTTTCCCATGTTGAAAAAATCAGCTTAGGCTCTGTCCACATTAATCTGGATAGCTCTGAAAGCATTTTTAGTTTAAAAAAAATATATTTCTGTCAGGCGTTTATTTACTTTCCATCTATTTACGTTGTGCAAAGTGACATTAATCTTTAACAACACTATCAAACTGGATAGCAGGCACAACAACTGCAGTACAACAGCGTCCACCATCTTGTTTGTTTTGAGCTGAATGTATCACATGTCTGCATCAGCGAAAATAAATCATTGTTTTTTTTATGTTTATCTCCACACTACAACACGAAAATGGCGTTTTCAAATGTATCCACTTGGGAGAGTGTTTTTGAAAAGCTCAGTTTTCGCTGGACGTTAACGCCACCTCACTATAGGGAAGTGGTAGCTCAGTTCAAACTTTAGACTTCTGATCGGAAGGTTGTGAGTTCAAATCCCAGCACTACCAAGCTGCCATTGTTGGGCCCTTGAGCAAGGCCCTTAACCCTCAAC
Source organism: Ictalurus punctatus (assembly GCF_001660625.3). Taxonomy (NCBI): domain Eukaryota; kingdom Metazoa; phylum Chordata; class Actinopteri; order Siluriformes; family Ictaluridae; genus Ictalurus; species Ictalurus punctatus. The sequence goes on from NC_030417.2 coordinate 29,997,078, forward strand.
TGCTCAGTTGTATAAATGAGATCATTGTAAGTCACTCTGGATAAGGGTGTCTGCCAAAATACTGTAATGTAATAAGGATGTAGCCTTAATGCTTTACCTCTGTTACAAAGTCAGAGGTAATTATCAGAAATTATGCAGTAGAGAGTCTGAGTGCAATTGCTGAGCCTCGCCTTGGGTGAACCACCTTCTTGATCATGGAATTGCTCCTGCCAGGTAAGTAGAACGCTGGACACTGGAGCTGACACTGGAGACTCCTTCCATTACTGCTACATAAACATTATTATATTAATTATATACAGATGAAATATTGTCCGCGCCATGCTGACATAGAAAATAAATCAATACCTTCGGTCCAAACAGAAGTTGTGCTGTGATATAAAGTTTATATAAATATAATTTTTTAGATGAAATGTATTACCATGTATTATAAGTTACTCTTCACCAAAACCCTGTGACTGTACTATTGGATAAGGTATTAAAGCCAAAGAATTGAGAATTCTTCGGTGCCAGACACAGCTATTCCTTCACTGAATCTCTAAAATAAAAAAAATTGTTTTAACCTGACTTTTATTAACAAGTAAACTGCTTAAAAGTTGATGGACACATATTTATGCAACCTTGTAAAAGCTGATAAGAATTAATGAGGGTTATCTGGGGGGGCATCCTAGATAAGCACCTCGCCATGCTTGAGCTAAGCTGCTTTGTCCTCAGCTAGCCAGCAGGGTAGCAGTGACCACAGGCTATACAATCAAACAAAAATAGGATGCTAATGTGCTCATGCACATGCCTAATGATTCAGTTTAGCAAGTGGCCTACTGAAATAAAAGTGATCAAGTACATATAAGTTGTTACAATGGTCAGGGATGGTGAAGGATGTTAAATAACCTTAAAAGGTTTTTCTACATATGTTATTAGTCTTTTTTCCTTTGAAAATCTTCATCTATTGTTTAGGATGTTATTTAAGTGTATGTTCGTTTTTAGTGTATGTCTGTGTGAGAATCCATGAGGAAACACAGCTCGGTGTACTCAGAGGAAGCAGAAGAGCTCCTTGGACAGACAGGAAGTTGAAAGCAGCTGGAGACAAAATGTCTTCCCTTCTTGCACATGTAGACACACACACACACACACACACACACACACACACACACACACACACACACACACACACGTGCGCGCACACACACACACCAAAATGATCAAGACCATGTACAGATGGACTTTAAGTCTCTAAAATATATCTAGAGTACACACATTGTTTTCTACATGCGGCAAGATTTCCCCCACAGGTCCTACTGTTTTCTTCAGTCACTCCACCCATCACTGTGCTACATTCAAGCAGATTGCTCTGATTGAAAGACAGGACATTGGGCAAGAAATTTTGCATCAGCGTCTGCAGACGCCTCTAGAGTGCGTCGGCACTTTGGTCTTCTCTCCCCACTACTCCCATCCAGTTCCTCTCCACTCCCTGTGTACCTTCAATGCCTGACATGGGGCCTGCGCCAGGGGTCATCCTTCACGTCATCAGGTCACTTCCCACACAGTCTTCCAGGTCGCGTTCTGTTTCCCAGATGCATATTTCCTGAGCAACTGGGCAGGCTCAGTGCAGATTGGCCCTGAATCCCTGCTGTTGTTCTCCTGCTCTCACCTGTGGCTGCATGACGGGGGGCTCTGACCATTCCCAGACCATAAATCTGACACGGATGTTGTTTTTGGTTCTCCTCACTGTAGCGTGTGAACCGACCATTCAGCCAGCGGCCTCGGCCATCCTTAGAGAATGTGCTGGTTTGTTATTTGAAGGACAGAGAGGGCAGGCTGCAGGGACTCATCAAGAGCGCTACACTTCCGGTTCACACCTTGAGCACAGTCCATGTGTGGAGAGTATGTGCATTCCTGGCGTTTCCAAAATAGTACACACTCCCCTGCATCCCCCTGTATCTTTCCACTTTCTTGTCTCTCTTCCTCCCCTCGCTACTTTCTGTTCATTTTTTTTTTCCACATTTTGCTTGCTTCCAAATAACACTGGTTCCTGAATGACTCTTAGCCTAGACTCTAATGCACTTGCATCCACCAAAACGACTCCCTTTAGGATTCAACATCATTAGACAAAACAAATCTTACAGTTACATACTCAAGCAGCTCGCACAGCTTATGCTTCCTTTTGGCTGCCATATATATGAAGTTCTGCAGCCAGCAGCTCTATTCCAAAGAGTCTTGATTAACTTTGTCTGGCTCCAAGCACACTTAGGAATGGCTCCTGCAACCTCAGCCGCATAATGCAACAATAAACTCTCTATCCCACCCATATTCTACACATGCACACTCAAACAAATTCCTCTTAAGATGCACCACTTCGGACCTCGAGTCAGCAGAATCGATGAGGTGCACTCTGTCCATAGCTTCCTGTTTACTGCTGGAGTCATTAACAGAGGGCTGGGAGGGTCTGTATGGACCAAATATTGGGGACTGTATATACCTCTTCACCTCTTTCCTTTTGACTCGACAGTCTGGGCCAGTCTGGGGTGTCTCCTTCCCTGGTATAAGGAATTGCACAGACAAAATGCAGACATTACAGTTCAAGAACGAAGTCTTACGACACGACCCAGCCAGGAAGCTGTACCCAGGGGAGCTTAAGTGTATTTGAAGGCTAATGGTGGATGATTTAACGAGGTGTAAAAGCTTGATTTCAGATCTACAGTGCTGTGAAGTATTTATTCTGTATATCTCATACTAAATTGTTTCAGAAATTAAAACAAAATCTAAGATAAAAGAAATGCGACCTGAGTAAACACAAAATACAGTTTTTAAATGATAGTTATTTGTTGAAGCAAAAAAAGTTATCCAATACAAACTGTATTACCAATCTATATAACAATCTATGAAACTGCATTCATAATGGGGTTCAGCTGGACTAAACACAACCTGATTACTGCAAACTCTATTCAATCAACTCAACACTTAAATAGAACTTTTTCAACAGCTTGAAGTTGGTTAAAAGGTCTTACCCAGTAACACACTATGCCAAAACTCTGAAATAAAGCTCTGGGACTCCAATGGACCACAGCGAGAGCCATTATCTCTAAATGGAAAAACTCTACACAGTAGCGAACCTTCCCAAAAATGGCTGACCTTCCAAAATTCCTTCAAGAGCACAGCAACTACTCATCCAGCAAGTCACAAAAGAGCCAAGAACAACATTAAAGGAACTACAGGTCTCTCTTGCATCAATAAAGGTCACTGTTCATGACTCCACTATCAGAAAGACATTGGGCAAAAATGGCGAAAACCACTGCTAACCCAGAAGAACATTAAGACTCATCTGAATTTTGCCAAAACTCACTTTGATGATCCTCAAACCTTTTGGGAGAATGTTCTGTGGACTGATGAGTCAAAAGTGGAACTGTTTGTAAGACAGGGGTCTCGTTACATCTGGCATAAACCAAACACAGAATTCCACAAAAATAACATGATACCTACAGTCAAGCATGGTGGTGGAAGTGTGATGATGAGGGGATGCTTTGCTGCTTTGGGGCCTGGACAACTTGCAATAATTGTGTTAAACATGAATTCTGCTCTCTACCAGAAAATCCTAAAGGAGAATATTCGGTCTATAGTATGTAACTTGTGAATGTCCCTAAAAAAAAGCAAAATTAAAGTTTTGGAGTGGCCTAGTCAAAGTCCTGACTTGAACCAATTGAGATGCTGTGGCAGGACCTTAAATGGGCAGTTCATGCTCGAAAACCGTACAGTGTGGCTGAACTAAAGCAGAGAAGAGTGCACCCAATATTCCACCACAGCGCTGTGAAAAACTGATCTCCAGTTATGAGAAGCATTTGGTTGCAGTTATTGCTGCTAAAGGTGGCACATACAGATTTCAAGTTTAAGGGGGCAATTGGTTTTCACATGGGTGATAGGTGTTGGATAGCTTTTTGTTGCTTCAATAAAAAAAATATAATAAAAAACTGTATTGTGTGTTTACTCAGGTTGTCTTTGTTTTATGTTGAATTTCATTTGAAGATCTAAAACTATTTAGCATGAGATATACATGAAAACAAAAGAAATCGGGAAATCAGTAAATACTTTTTCACAGCACTGTAACTTTAGAGCTATTGTTCATCTGTTTCTCTTGGGTCAGTATAGTTCACACACAAAATTTGTCATTAAACTTAAGTAGCATTATATTGCCTGAAATAAAGAATTATACATGACACCCTCTACTGAATTTATGGGTGTTCATTTCTAAGAGCAGACCACAAAATAGGACTCCTGACGTTCATTGTCTGAGCCCTGAGTCATCGACTAACTTCTGACAGACAGACGTCGATGAGCATGAGGCCATCTCACTGAATTTCTGCTGCTGTTGTGGTTTTTCCTCCATGGACCCACGGACCACCAGCTACAGTATCATTCGCCGCCTGTCTATTTGGGATCATTATGTTTTCCTTCCATATAGTTAGTCTTTTAGAGTTTTGTGTTCTGTTTCTCTCTCTCTCTCTCTCTCTCTCTCTCTCTCTCTCTCTCTCTCTCTCTCTCTCTCTCTCTCTCTGCCAGTTGCACACAAACACATTCACACATTTGGATTCAGACAAAAAGCAATGGTATTTAACATCCAAATATTTATAGAAGTTGGCAGCATGGGACATCCAAAGCATGTACACGTAGTATAGGGAATTAGTGTGTAGCACTAACTCTTAGACAATGTAAATAAGTTCTAGCTAAAGTAAACATAAATCTGCCAGCCAATTCATGAATTGTTATCAAGGGTACATAAAACACTGTCTTCTCCGAATATAGAAAGGCTACCTAAACTAAAACAAAATTGATCAGATGACACTGATAATCTAAACAGTTGATATTTAAGCAGGTTGGCAGTAAAACATTTATTCGTATACAAATCAAATGAATAGCCAACAATTTTGACGATGAGCACTTATTTATGTTTTGAGGTCATCCACTAAAAAGATGTTAATCGCTGCAAACAAGGTTTTTTTTGCACTTCTACATTTCAAGTAGCTTCTCTTTACTTACTTACTTAATGTAATTTAAACCTATGTAATACACAAACACAGGCACCGAAACAAAAGACAGAATTATCAAATGCCTAGTGCACCTGGCGTCCATGTTTTTATACAGCAGGTGAAACAAACCAGGAACCAGGAAGGTAACTTAACCGCTGCCCTGGTCCTATGACACTTTGGTGTCCCTGATTTATTTATTTATTTTCATGTCATCCTAAGGAGTCTCAACAACAAGAATGTGCATACCGGTAGCTATTATGGCAAATTGCAAAAAAATATATTTAATATTTAGATCTATTCTCTAATCTTATTTAACTGAATCTGAAAAAAAAAATTAGTTATTTTCTATAACTACATCAGCAATATCAATTTTTTAATGTTGATCTTTACTGCATTAGACCACAGTGTGCTCAAACATAACATGGGATCCTGTTGAAATCAGGGTTTGCTGGGCCAAGTGTCCATTGGCTTTCTGACATTTTGGACACATTCATGTAGGCATCAACTTTAAAAGCAGATTAAATGTGAACACATGACACAATAGTGCAGTGTGATGCAGACATTCTGTAAGTTTTCTGAAGTCTGAACATTTACCTGTGGCATTTTCTGCACCTGTGATGATCTTCATGTCTGAGCGTTAGATCGTCAGAGTCACACTCTCTCTCATCACATTCCTGTCTCATAGTTTACTTTAATAGTGAACTTCGTTTAAATGTTGTCCTTAGTAACAAACCTGGAATCTCTGATGTGTAATCTTTACCCCGTTTAAACTTGCAAGACGTGTCAGCATGTCCAGACTTACATTCCTCTTTGTTACGGTTGTAACCATGTACCTTTTCTGTTTTGCTAGAGTTCTGCTGTAGTTACTGAATAATAAGCTGAGACTTCAAGGAGTTGATGATCCTTAAGATGATCCTTAAGCTACATTATAATCATAGACTCAGAATCATAATTGCTATGTTCGACCAATAAAAGGCTGATGGTGTCAAGAGTTGCTTAAATCAGGGATTTTCATTTATTTATTTATTTACCGCCAAGGACCCCTTTAACTATAAATGCATTCACTGGACCCTCTACAGATCTATTTTATGAGTTCACAATTCAGATATTAGGCACATTATTTAAATGTGAATAATAATATTTTGGCTGTTTATTGGAGCCATGTAGGTTTTTTTATTCCCGAACCTTGCACTCATAAAACACATTTTAATTAAAATTCTCATTAGATTCAAATTATTAATTAGATTCAAGTTATAAATTCAGGTCTTTATAGGTTATTTATCAGTCTACTTGGTTTTATTTAAGTTGTTGGGATTTAGATTAAATATACAATAAGATTAGTGAAGCTGACTGTTAACTAGAAGAACTACATAATAAATAAATAGATAATTATCATAGATTGTGATTTTTTTTTTTTTTTTTTTTTTTTTTTTAAAGGACCATTGTGGACCATTGCTTTGAGAACCCTGAGCTTAACTGCATCAGCAAGACATGATCCTTTTTTAATTTTCTCAAGTACAACAAAATTTAAATATTCTGTTATTCAGAACCAATTTTAATTTCTTTATTTTGTAAATTCTCTAAAATTAAATCCACATGTCCCTTAATACCCACTACTTTCTTTCTATTATCCTCATTTCTGTTTGGACTATATTCCCATTGTTTGTTTGTTTTTTAAATGCCTTCATGCTCTTCTATTTATGGCATATATTTTACCTATATGTTCTCTCTTTATATTCTCTAACACAGAGATTCTCTCTCTCTCTCTCATTCTCTCTTTCGCTCGCTCGCTCTCTCTCAGGATCTCTTTTGTTCACTCACTCGCCCTGCACTGGAGTTGACAATAATGATGAGCTATGTGTAGTCAGGCTGGAGATGAGAGATGCATCAATCTGTCTGCACTCACAGACTTTATGTCAGATTTTGTTTAAGACTCTGCTAGAGTTATACACAAGCACTTGCTTAGAAAGAGTGAATTATAATATTTTTATGCCGTTATTATCTCTATTAAAGATATAAAAAGTTAAGATGAAGAAGAATGGATGAAGAATTGAGGACCTTTAGATAAGCTTGAACGGAGTAGAGGCATGAGTGACAGTGACATGGACTGCACCTAATCATTATTATAATAAATAAAAACAGAGAGGGCCACACCACATAGGACAAGAGAGGGGAATCATTCTCACCTACTTCTCCCCCTTGTGGTTATTGTATCATAATTTTTATTTTTTTTTAATTGTTATTAAATAATTTACTTATTCATCCATTTTTTCATAATAGTAACGTTGTTGTTGTTTTTAATCTGGTCAGCAACATGGCAGATCCAGAACCTATCCCAGGAACACTGGAAATACACCCAGCATGGGATGCCAGTCAGGCTTGTTTATGGGAAGTGAGAGGAAACCAGAGAACCTGGAGGAAGCCCACAGGAAGAGCTTGCGAGGCAGTAACCCAAGCTCAGAATTGAAATGGGGACCCTGGAGCTGTGAGACAGCAACGCTATATACCCGCTGTGCCTTCTACAGTACATATATAATATATATAAAATAAAAACAGCTTGCTGTGCTGCGGGAAAGATGTGGCTACCAGGTTGACATGCAACACTTCGGAACCCTTAAGGCTGGTTTATATTTGATGTGTGCAGAAGCAGCAGCAACACAAGTACTATTGTTCACATACTCACCTGTGTACTTTATGTACATCTGGAGGATTTAAAGAGACATCTCTAAATGGCATATCAGGGCCAAAATATCCCTGACCATCTGGGTCACAAGAACTTAGCGATTTCATGTACAGCAGTGTTAAAAATTTTGGTAGCACTTTACAATAACAGTACATGAATAATCATACACTAATACCTGAATTAATACTTACTAAAATATGAACTAATGATGAGGTAAGGCATGTACTAATCACAAACTAATGAAGAGCTAACTTTACCTATGATGTGAGTCTTATGAATTCATGCTTGAATAACGACCACCTTAAGTACCTGTTAGAACGTTTGTTAGTTAATGTATTAATTAACATGTAGGGGTAAACTAAATCAAACATGCTCTATAAGAAAGAATATAACTTAAACATGGATCATTTCAAATAGTTTATATAATTTGCCATATGCATCTGAGTACACAAACATCACTGAGTGGCACTGGATTACTTTCATAATTGACACTGATCCTATTATTAGTGCATTTTTCTACATTCAATAAGGAGGATCAAAGTAAATTATGAAAGTAATCCAGAACCATCCAATGATGTTTATGTACTCATCATTAGTTCATAAGTAAGAATTAATTCAGGTATTAGTGGAGGATTATTATATGTCATGATTGGTGTCATGAGCTGCACCTCACTTTGAAAAATCTGACCTTAGATTTAAAAATATTTACTAATCTAGTAGACTTGTATGCAAAATAGACCTTTCATTAAGTTTGAAGACTAAGTGAGAGATTTTTAAAATTCAAACCCTAAATGTAATAGGAAAAACATCAAGTGTGAGTAACTGTCTTGCACGGTATGTGATTTGAGACACTAGATAGTTTGGTCAGTCGCAGACACGTTGTCTACACAGTTTCAACTATTTACATCGGTATTGTATCATGCGGTTCATTTCTGAGAGAGTGTACAAGCAAAACTCCAAAAGATTGCCAGGTACGTGTGGCAGCCATCTTGTATATGCTTACTTAAAAGCAAATATAATCCAGCCTTTACGGGTTCTTTGGTTGGTCTGTCTTGTAGCTAAAACCTTTAAAGGGGACCTATTATGCAAAATTCAGTTTTACATCGTGTTTGAACATAAAAGTGTTTCGGCAGAGTGTATACACAACCACCCTATAATGGTAAAAATCCACCCACTCCTTTATTTATACTTCATAAATCATAAACAGTGTCTCAAAATCCAATGTGACGTCACATTGGAACAGGCCCCGTCCACGACTGGTGATGGACTCTGTCCCAATAGCATAGCTCCTCCCCTGAGTGAACTGCACACAGTCCGCCATGTTCTCCGCGCTGGAATCTTCATGTACTCCCGGCATCAGAGCCACTGAAGACACAGTGGAGAAAATTTATTTTTTTATAAGGAAATGTGCCCCAAAAAATAGCTAAATTCGTATATGTTTGTGTGAATCATTTTACACCAGACTGCTTAGTCAACGAGGGTCAATACAAAGCAGGATTTCCTAAAAAGTTGATTCTTAAGCATGGATCAGTACCAACTGTTCGTGATCCAGCTTCATATCCAGAAGACATAAATATCGCACTTTATTTTGTCAATGTTTGCAAATCGCCTTTCCGAATGTGCTTGTTAGCAAATTAAAATAGCTAATGAGGCTAAACTTCTCACTGTCTCTGATTGTATTAACAGAGACCAGAGCTATGTCGTCATTTTTTATTTTTAACCTGAAAATGCTTACTGTCTTTATAAGTCATACATACAGGGCTGAACACCAGTAGCTACAGTGTCAAGTCATACTGATTCTCCTGATTTGTTGTTGCCATAGTATCCGAAGCACGAGCTGTAAAGGCACAGCCCTCTTCTGGAAAGGGGGCAGGACGTAGCAGCTCATTTGCATGTAAAGAGACACACACGAAAACAGCATGTCTTTGCTTCCACCCAAAAAGGGGCATTTACAGCACGGTATAATAAATGATCCGTTGGTTGTTTTGAGATGAATCTTCACAGACACATTCTGGAGACACCTTAGACTTATATTACTGTACATCTTGTAAAAAGGGGCATAATAGGTTTAATGATTCTGAAACAGTGGGTTTCAGCCTTCGAAAGGGTTTTTAATAATGAAATGGAATAATACTAAATATCCAAAGAACGTCTGAGATATTTGGTCTCAGTGTCGTAGGATAGACTCCGGACCTTCATACACATTGACCATTTGCACAGATTTAACATTGTAGTATATAAAATATTTGATTTTCTTCTTTATAAAAATCTTCACTTCGTTATGAATATCTGTGTGTGTTCGTTATGAATATCTGTGTGTGTGTGTGTGTGTGTGTGTGTGTGTGTGTGTGTGTGTGTGTGTGTGTGTGTG